>NC_084793.1:177978695-178281820 GCF_963169125.1 Humulus lupulus
ATTTACCAACCCATGTGTGAGTATTAATGCCCTTGGTAACCCTTTGGTTACCCTAGAGAGGGATTTATGGTTGGGATACTAATCTTGAGACAAAGGGTCTCCACTGTGGTTTAAGATGTATGCTAGAGGGATATGTTTGGCAACTCCCATGATTGTTTCTTGGGTTGATGTTATTATTATTCTATATATCTTATCTTTTTTTTGGCTTTTTGGGCGATTTTGTTGAATGTTATTCCTTTTTTCTAGAATAGTTTAATATCCTCAGGACGCTAAGTGTGGTAGGTTATCTAATGTTCGGTCAATGACCTTTAATTTCTATTCTTCTTTGTATAGTAAGATTGACTTTACTAAGCGTTATCACTTACCTAGTTGTTTCATGTATAGGTAAGGCCAAGATAAATAGGGATATTGAGTGTCATAGTCTCCTTGCAGGATGTACATGTGGTCCAACCTTTGGGAGGATTGTTCTTTTGATATACATTTTAAATTGTCTTAAAATCTTTTGGCTCACTTCATGACTTTAAAACTTGGTTGTAAATACTTTTAATGTGTGCACACATTTCCTTTAAAAGTTCTTTTTATATGGATCTTTGAGACTTTTATTAATTAATGAAAATCATTTAAATTTTCGCAAAGTATTTATCGGTACTTTTGTGTTGTCACATGATGACGGAATACAATCATACCTTTGGGTTGATTTTAACAAGGAGGTGTATCTTCTTTTCTTATTTTTCTAGTTTTATGCCAACTTTAAACTTTTGCTGATAAATTTTGTTTTGGAATTTTTTTTTTTTTTGTGAGATTGGCATTATCATGACATTTTTAATGTGTACTTTTTATGTGTAATTTGTATTTAGGATTTATATTTAAATGTTATCTGTATTTGTGTGTTTTGTGATATATGATTATTAATCTGAGCTTGTTTTGAATCTAGGTAGCTATGTTTGTTCCAAATTTTGGTTGAAGCTAGTATTAAAAAAACTTCATTAAAAAGTTAAATGGATAAAATTTAATGCATGTTAGAAAATTTAATATTTGCATACAAATCTCACATATACGACCAAAGATGGATAATCAAGCCATTATAGAGGTAAAATCCCATACAAATAAGCTAGCTGGAATCCCCATAAAGAAACATAAAGTTTCAGTGAGTCCACCTTTCTTAGAAACAATGAGGGTGTTTGGCTCCTTAATTAAAAAACTGTTTTTTGTTTTTAAAAGCTAAAAACTATTTTTTGAAAACAAGTTAAGCTGTTTGGCTTTGTGTTCAGAAAACAATTTTTAAAAACAAAGTTACAAAAAACAAAAAAATTTGAGAACAACAAAAAGTTGTTTTCTGTTGTTCTCAAAAAAAAATTTCTATCTTTTTTTTTTATTACATCACTTTTTTAATTATTATTATCTAACATCATTTATTGTCACATTAATTTCTCTTTCATCACTTTCTATCTTCTTATTTTCTCTCTCATCACTTTCTATCTTCTTATTTTCTCTCTCATCACTTTCTCTCTCCTTACATTTTCTCTCTTCACTTTCTCTCTCACTATTTTCTCTCTTCTCACTTTCTATCTTTTCATTTTCTCTTGCATCATTTATTATGTCATCATTTTTTCTTTTATCACTTACTATATCTTCACTTTCTCTCTCATCACTTAATATATCATCATTTTCTCTCTCATCATTTTTTTCTCTCGCCATTTCCTCTCTCATCATTTTTTATCTACTCATTTCTCTCTCTTCACTTTTTTTCTCACCACATTCTCTCTCATTTTTTCTTAGATCAATTTCCCTCTTCTCAATTTCTATTTCTTCAAATTTTCTCTACTTACTTTCTCACTCCTTATTTTTCATCATTTTTTCTTTCAAATTATTTTATTTCATTATTTATTACAAACTTTTAAAAGATTTTTCTCTTTCTAAATATATTTGTTAATTTTTTATTTAAGATTTTAAAAAAAAACTAAAAAATTGTTTTTAGAAAACATTAACCAAACACCTCTTGTTTTTTTAAAACTACAAAAACTATTTTCTGTTCTCATTTCTGAGAACATAGTTTTGAAAACAAAAAATAGAAAACAATACCAAACAGGCCCAATATTTTTGGTGGTGAGTGAACTTACTCAATAAGTTCCAAAAAGCTTAATAATTCTCAAATTAGGTATAAAGACCAGAAGCAAGTGTTGAAGAGCCAACATACTATCACCTAGTGCAATACTACAAACTACCATTATTAACCAAAACAACTATAAAAACAAAATAAAATGACAACGAATAAAATAAAATAACATAAAAAACTAGATCTATAATAAAGCACTCAGAACCCAGCGAACTAAGCAACAACATAAGGTGCACAACCAGGTTATGAATGCCATCGCATGTGGAACGCCATGGAGGCAAACTCCACAACCCCCAAAACCCATGGTCAAATTACGAAAGGAAGAAGGGCCACTCTCTAAAGCTTCAAGATCCACAACCAGAGTCACAAGGACAAAGACAACCTTGTTAGACCTATAATTCTTCTAAAAAATTCAAGCTGCTTTATTTTTAGTTGAGCTAGCTATAGTAGTTAGTGTTTGAGCCCTATTATGATTTGTTCAAGTGGATGCTTTATTATTCTTTTACTTAGATCGTAGTTGGTTATTTTTAGTTATAAACAAAACCCACCCTAATTTATAGAAATTATGAGATTATTTGTATAGTTTTAGAGTGTAAACTCTTGGGAGATATCCAAGGGCTTGAATTCTTAGAACCTAGTTGTAATTGCTTTTTTATCAATAAAGATCACTTTATATTTTTCATAACTCTACAGTGTATTAGACCCACCCTATGCTCATCCATAATTATCAATGGCCACCGAGAGAAAGGGGCCAATCCCCTTCTATATTCCCACACCATTGAGGCAATAGTCCAAACTGTTGAGAGTGGTTAAATATAATGGTTAAGTTGTTTACACAATGTGGTGAAAAATACTTGATGGTTTCACTTAAGTTGAAGTGAAAATATATGTATTTCTTATAGGCAATTAGCATTGACTGCTTGTGGACTATAATGTTACAATGAGGTATCTAAGAATCCCTTAAAAGTTTGGAGTCATTTGGAGGTGTCTAAGGGTAATTTTGGGCACCTTATGCAATGGGGAGGCGACATGTTGCCACAAAGCTTAAAACCAAATCCAAGACAGAGGACAAGCGACATGTTGCCTATCGCCTATCTCATGATTTTAAATATTTAGCTCTAAAATGATGCATTTAAAAGCTCTAATCATATTGGTTGAGCCTAATGAGGGTGGCTACACTATAAAATGGGTCTTTTAGAGTTGAGAAGTCTTGATCACGCTTTTCAACTCTCTCTCTAACCTCTCTCTCTCTCTCTCTCTGTAAAAAATCTTTAAGTTTTCTTCAAGAAATTCATCAAGGAAGTGCTTCTCTTGAAAATTTTAAAGGCTTGTTCATCCCAATTCTCTTTCCTCTAATAAAATCTTTAAGCATCAATGATGGGATAGGAAATAGAGAATTTGGACAGTGATACTTCTCGTGTATGAGCGTTATAATGTTTTCTCCCCAACATTGAAGTTTCAAGTAATATTCTTCTTCTCATCATAGATTGGATTTCATTTTACAATATGCACTTATTTTCTTCCAAAATTATTTTTATATCTACTTGTTGACAGTGAGAACTCGTCAACTATGTTAGGTCAGAAAACTCAAAGGTCAATAAAAATGATGAACTTAGAAATAATTTAGAAAAAACTCAAAGAAGAAGAGTCTTGAACAACAATGGATAAAATGATCGTATATTTCTCAATAGCCTCAGCGTACAATGAATTTTCCAACCCCTTTGCTGGAGGGGTGAAGATCTATTTATAGAGGAGCTCTAATGGATCCTGAAACATTGTGGTCCCAGGGGAGAAGATTGTACATATGTACATTGTCAGGGTAGTGGTACAAGACGTAGTGTTGAAGGAGGTTATTATGTTAGCCCAGGTACGTGGTCAGAGGTGTGCAAGAAATGCCTCACCTCTTTGTACTAAATTGTACTGTCACTACCTGTCTGATACGGATGTCAGAGTCACACCTCTTTGCTCCTCAAGCTCATACATCATGTTCCCGTATGCATACCTTGTACCTGATGGTTGCTCTCATATATCCAAGGTAACCCTTGCTCCAAGTCCCTTTATATTTTGCTAATTACAAGACTACTTGTAGTCTTGATTGATATAATTATGGGAGTCGCACCTCGCTAGTGACACCTTCCTAAGAAAATAGAGAAGGGCCTCATCAGCGGGGCGTACGCTTATATCAAATAGGCTTAGGAGATAAAGACATTGTAAGTTGGTATGTAAGGGCGAGATGTGAGATGTCGCGCTGTGTGGCCTCACAAGATGAGGCGCATGGCCTCGCGAGGTTGGGAGATGACCGAGGCATCACATCGTTGGGCCTTGTGAGATGAGGCACATGTCCTCGTGAAATGGGGAGATGGCTGAGGCATCGCGTTGTGTGGCCTCACGAGATGAGGCGCTTGGCCTCACGAGATGAGGCGCTTGGCCTCACGAGATGAGGCGCTTGGCCTCATGAGGTTGGCAGAAAACTGAGGCGTCACATCATGTCGCCTCATGAGATGAGGCGCATGGTCTCGTGAGGTGGGGAGATGTCCGAGCCGACAAGTCGTGTTGCTTGGCAAGATGAGGCTTCATGTGGCTTGTGATCCTCGCATATCGAGGCCTCCCAACATGTGTTCAAGGGTGTAGCACCTCGCATAGCAAGGCCTCCCTTAGCACGTTCGGGTGTCTCGACAATTTAGGCATGCGAGTGTTTAACGCATCGATGTATGGGCACGTAGCACCTTGCATAGCAAGGCCTTCCATTGTGTTAGGCTGCCTGGGTTTGCACCTTTAGGTGCTTAGGCATGCTGTGAGGATCTCTTACATTTTGGACTTCGAGGATCACGTGCCTTAGCACTTACACCTCTTTGCATCGGGGCTGGAACTTTGCGTATAAATTTTGACTTTGCATAATAAGACCTCTCTCATGACATTCAAAGATAGGCCTTGCATAGCGAGGCCCTTAGTCGAGGCTGCCCTATGCACCCGGCCTCATTTGGAGAGGCCCTTGGGCGTCGCGCCGAACTTTGTGGCTTGGCATGGGATGCTTTAAGGGTAATTTCCCATATTTATATGCTAGAGGCTCACTTTGCACAGACTCAAAGACCTGCACAAAACATGGTGTCAAGTGATTATCTAGGAGCTTTGCACATGAGTTGCAGTCTTTACTTGGTGTGAAATTTTGACATCCACACCATCCCCCCAATCTATGAGAAGGCCTTTAGGCGTTCTTTTAGACTCTTTTTGAGCAATCTTTATGACATGCTAGGTACAAGTGTGTTTCTTTATTTATCAGATAAGGAAAAACATGCTTCATAAGTGGTGATCCTCAAGAATCCTTTTAAGTTCCATCAATGCCAATCATTCCTTAGTATAGATCCCACAGGTGTCATTGGAGTACAAAACATCGGGCCACGCGAAGGAGATTGAGACACATTACCCAGAGGGGCCCAAGAAGTATCGTCTTCACAAGGTGAGCCCTCGTTTGGTACTCCTAAGATGTTATCTTGGGTGGTTTGTATGAATCCATCACTTGTCAGATTTCAGAGTGAAGAGTGCTTTAATAATTCTTTCTTGTTGGCTTCTTCTTCACTATCAGAGCAGCAAGTCGACTCAACTACGAAGTCTACCAGTACTTGCTCTTTTTAAGAAACACACATGGTGTCTTGTTTGTGCTTCATTCTCATTGGATGAGCATTTGAACTCCTCTTATGTATGCACGTTGGTTTATTTTAAGAATGTGTTGAATCTATAGGTATCTCCAATCCTTTTCTTTTTTTTTTTTTTGATATTCCTCACGCGTGTGGTTTTGACTTTTTTTATTTTTGATCGAGAAGCATCCTTCTCATTATTATGCATAGTACTATTTTTGCAATCGTCTTCTTTGAAACCCTTTTTGCAAGAATCTTCTATGAGACCCTTTTCGCAAGCATCTTATTTGCGACCCTTTTTGCAAGCATCTTCTTTGCAACCCTTATTGCAAGCATCTTCTTTGAGACCCTTTTTGGGCTCGGTGACTTTAGTCAACCTAGGATTATTATGAGGACCATTTTTGGTCCTTGATGTGATCTCCTCTTGGGTTGCGACCCTTATAGGAAGATGGTACTTGTAAAGCCTTGCGAACGCCTATTTTCAAGGCCCTTTTATTGATTGTGAGGGAGTTTTTCAGAAAGACCTCCTTTTGGGCCCTTTTCCCTGGGTTAGGCAACTTGGTCAATCTAGACTTAAGGATCTTTTTGAGCTCTCCTTTTTTCTTCTATGATGCAGTCCCTTTGTAGGGTGGGTGTGTTTATGAGGAAGTCACTTTTGAGGGGCCTTTACACTTTCTTAGCCTCTATAAGGGTAGCTAGTCCTTATGGATTCATATGGTATCTTATAAGGTTCATTGCTCATATATATATATATTATAAGTATTATATATATATATATATATATCATGAGGCTAGACATTTGTTTTGCACATGGTCAGACGCCTGTTAAAGCTCTCTAGGCTAGGCACCTATTTCACACATGGCTAAGTGCATGTTGAGGCTCACGAGTCTAGGCACCTATTTTGCATAAGGCTAGGCACCTAATGAGGCTCACGAGGCTAGGCGCTGATTTTGCACAAGGAAAGGCGCCTAGTGATTTTGGGTACCCTAGGAAATGGAGAGGTGACATGTCGCCACAAATCTTAAAACCAAATCAAATCCAAGACAGAGGATAAGTGACATCTCGCTTGTCTCCTATGTCAGGATTTTAGTTACGTGTTTTAGCTCCAAAATGATGTGTTTAAAAGCACTATCGGTTGAACCTAATGATGGTGCCTGCACTATAAAAGTGGTATTTTATAGTTTAGAAGCTTTGATCACACTTTTCATCTCTCTCTCTCTAACCTCTCTCTCTCTAGCTTTCAAAGATCATAAGTTTTCTCCAAGAAATTCATCATGAAAGTGCTTATCTTGAGAATTTCAAAGGCTTTTTCAATCCCATTTTCCTATCCTCGTATAAAAGGCTCAAGAGTTAATATTGGGCTCCGAAATAGAGCATTTGGACGGCAATACTTCTCGTGTATGAGCCTTATGGTGTTTTCTCCCCCAACATTGAAGTTTCAAGTGGCGTTCCTCTTCTTCTCGTCATAGAATGGATTTCATTTCCTTCTGAATCTTTTGGATATCTACATAGTAAGTTTCATCCCATATCTATCTAGATAGGTTATGTAAGTTCACTCTCCCCGAACACAAACTGCCAATGTCGTGCACACTAGAGCCCCTAGAGATGCCAATAAAAATGTCCCTTAGTCAGAGCTCCATCAATGCACATTCATGCACCAATGGTGCTCCAACCGAGAGGAAGGAAACCCTAGGTAATTTTTTAATGTGAGAGAAAAAAAGGCCGAGGAAAGATCAGGGAGAAAGGAGAAAGTCTAACTTTAGTAAAATCCAACTATCTCAAAGATATCATTTTCATGGAAGAAATAATTACACCTCTACTACCAAAGAGATGAATCTTTATATATTATATTTTCATTCTCATGAAAGCTGTGGATGCCAAAAATCCACAAGGAAAAATATATGATCCCGTGTTGAAATAAGTAAGGGTCTGAGAACATGAAAGAATTAACCCAACAAACAACGTGTGGATGCCAAAAAATTCCCAATCTTAAAGGACCTTCATTAGATGTTCCCCAAGGCATCAGATAAGCATAGGAAACAAATGAGTAAAATATGGCACCAAGTGCACCCCGCGCGAGGTCACCTAACACCTTACTCCAAGTATCATGCTCCATGGACAAGCCAATTCTCATCAAGGAAAAGTAGCACCAAAGGAGGTAGCCTCTCGCGGGGGTTGTGGCCTCGCGTCAAAGGGGCGCCTCGCACCAAAGAAGAGCCTCGCGCCTTGCTGCCTCGTGCCAGGAGGGCTCCTCGCACCAGGAGGGCACCTCATGTCTGGGAGGGAGCCTGGCAAGGCCCACACCTCATGCAGTCGTGACCCCATGTCGCAAGGCCTCCCACGCGTCTACGCCACCTCACAAAGACACCCAGAAGGGTCGATCTAGCTATGTGAGACCTTCACTAGGCCTCCCCTCGCAAAGCCCATCTCGCGAGGTTCGGGCACACCTCCCGTCTCATGAGGACAAGATACCGAGTCGTCTCATGAAGTCCAGGCGCATAACCATCTCACAGGGCCTGGGCACTCCACCTGTGTCATGAGGCTTAGATGCACTCCCTATCGTGAAGCCTAGGTGCATTGTAAATTCCACTGCTCCAACGAAGGGTTGCAGAACTCACCCTCCAACACGACCATTGGTGGCCCCAAGTCCAAACCATTAGGATCTGGGTCCCTCCAAACAAAGACATGGTAAATTCCCACGAGTACACTCAGTGAGTTCAAGTTCCCGATCTCATCGCTACATAGAGGAAATATGTGACCTACACTTGAAAACTAAAGCTTGCAGGCCACCGTGGAGAACATGCAAGAGGTACTCAACGGCCTGTTACACGAAAACTCTGATGCTCCCCTCTCTAAGCATAAAGAGAGGAAACATACACGAGGAGAAACCAACATGCCCATGGACGGTTGAAAAATGCAACTCTCCACTAGTCGTACCCCCAGCCTAGGACGCAAGGAAGATTCTACACCAACGAAGCAACCTGGCGCAAAACCACCTACGAGAGGTGCATACCCAAGGTAGTCTCCAAAATAGCTTCACCCGACTTGAGGGATAATCTTAACCAGAGAGGGTCCGAGGTAAAAACCACACCCATTGCAGCTCCCCTGATGGACACAACCAAAGCAAGGGTTCACCCTAAGAACCCACTAGACTCCTTAAATAAAAAGATAAGGGAATTAGACACCGAAATGCAAAGCCTTCAAAGTAAGATTATCACTGCACCTGGGGGGCACAGAAAAGACAAAGAATTTGACCATGAGTGGCCCTTTACAAGGGAGATTCAAGTTGAGCAACTCCCCACCAGATTCAAAGAGCCCCGCATGACTCCATATGAGGGCACTACGGACCCAAAGTATCACTTAGACACCTTCAATAACGTGATGAAGTTAAGGGGGTTCAATAGCAGAGTAAGATGCCATTGCTTTGTCATTACACTCAAAGGAGCGGTGTACAAGTGGTTCAAGAGATTAAGGCCAAGAACAATCAGGTCATGGCAGCAGCCTTCTGCCGAATTTCTTCAGCAACACCACGCAATTTGTGACCATTTATTCCAATTACCTACCTCGCTAACATGAAACAAGGCGAGAGTGAAAGCCTGAAGAGCTATAACCATATATTCAATATGGAATCAACTAAGCTGGGAAGTACGACAAAAGCAGAGCTCAAGATGGCAATCACAGTCGAAGTTCGTCCATGAAGCAAGTTATGGGATAACATGCTCAAGAGAGAGGTTACAAACTTAGATGACTTCTTTGAAAGAGCCCAAAAGTATATACATGTGGAAGAGGTCCATAAGAACTTGCTTGTTGAAGGAAGCAAACCTTCCTCCAATCACCTTGCTACCAATACATCTGAAGATTCCACATAGAAGAGATCGTTGTGATATAGGAGTAACTAATCAAGTTGAAGATTGGAAGAGGTCTAAAAGAAGGCTTCAATGAAGAAGCTAGCGGGATTCATCAAGGATAACCTCCGATAAGACTCCATTTATCTGAGTCTCTTAGGAACCAAAGAGGTCATCGCAATTGGCCCCCATAAAGATTCAAAGAGGTCGCCAAGCTGACTCCAGAGATGTAATAGGACAATGATATTATGCTACCCTTGCACGTTGTCTACTATTACTAATGTCAAGCACCTATCTTATATATTACTTCTCTCATTTCCAAGGACACTTATATGACGCACATATTACCATTGTTAGCTGAAATTGTCAAAGCATATCAGAGAGAACGAAAAACAAAGTGCTTGGCAAGATAGACCCCATCAACCACTTAGGAGGTGTCCAACCTCGCGAGCCTCAACAAATCCCTAGCCATGTGCAAAATAGGTGCCTAGCCTCGCGAGCCTCAACAGGCACCTAGCCATGCACAAAATAGGTGCATAGCCTTGCGAGCCTCAATAGGCACCCAGCCTTGTGCAAAATATGTGTCCAGCCTTGCGAGCCTCAACAAGAACCTAGCCATGTGAAAAATAGGTGCCTAGCCTCGCGAGCCTCAATAGGCACCTAGCCATGTGCAAAATAAGTGCCTAGCCTCGCGAGCCTCAACAAGCACCTAGCCATGTGGAAAATAGGTGCCTAGCCGCGCGAGCCTCAACAGGCACCTAGCCATGTGCAAAATAGGTGCCTAGCCTCGCGAGCCTCAATAGGCATCTAGCCTTGTCCAAAATAAGTGCCCTACCTCGCGAGCCTCAACAAACACCTAGCCATGTGCAAAATAGTTGCCTAGCCTCACGAGCCTCAATAGGTGCCTGGCCAAGTGTAAAACAGGCGTCTGGCCTTGTGAAATATTTATAAAAGTACTTATAATGTATATATGTGTAAGCGGTGAACCTTATAAGATAACATTTCAATCCATAAGGACTGGCTACCCTTATAGAATCTAAGAAAGTCAAAAGATCCATCAAAAGTGACATCTTCACAAACATACCCACCCTACAAAGGGACCATGTCACAGAAGACAAAAGGGGAGCCCAAAGAGATCCCTAAGTCTAGATCGACTGAGTCACCTTACCAAGGGAAAAGGGTCGTAAAAATAGGTACTTGCGAGGTTTCACAAGTACCATCTCCCTATAAGGGTTCCAACCCAAGGGGAGATCACCTCAAAGACCAAAAAGGGACCTCATAACAATCCTAGGTTGCCCAAGATCACCTAGCCCAAAAAGGGTACAAAGAAGACTCTTGTGAAAAAGGTCTCAAAGAAGACGCTTGCAAAAAGGGTCTCAAAGAAGACGCTTGCAAAAATAGTACTACATAATGACGAGAAGGACGCTTCTTGCACAAAATAAAACTCGCACACAAAAATATATAAAAGGATAGCAAGAACCCAAAGGGTCAACATATCCTTTCAAGTAGTCAAGGTGCACCAACAGATACAAATCACACGCAGTATAGAGGTCCCAAAGGGAACCCTTTCAAAATTAAGCTATTGGCACTATGACCATGAGGACTTGCAGAAGTTCCTCACATAAAAAAAAAAAAAGAACAGCTTCTCAGAGTCCCAACCCAACGAAAACAAGGCTTCTCAAAGTCCCATACTAAAGAAAATAAATGGGCTTCTCAAAGTCTCACACCAATGAGAGAAAGAGAAAGGGATTTACACTTCCCTTATACTTGTGTGATCATATAAAATTATCTTTTGAACTGGTAGATCTAAAAGAGTTGCGAGAATAGAGGTCCTTGTGTCGTAGGCTCTTGGAAAAATGTGCCAGCAATGCGAGATGCCCTCGCTATGCGAGGCTGCAATTCAGTTGCCTTCAAATGGAATGCACCCACAATGCGAGGCCGCAATGCGATGCCCTTGTGTATTCACCTCCTAGCTTGGATGCGCCCGCATCACGAGGACACAATAAGTTATTGATATCTCGATGCTCCTGCAATGTGATGCCCTTGTGTATTCACCTCCTAGCTTAGATGTACCTGCATCGAGAGGTCGCAATGCAAGCCAACTTATGGATATATCTATAGCAATATCCATCTCAAAAAATGAGGGGCATCTCAACTCATACTTTACCAAGTGTGAACAATGGAAATCCTCCCTCGACCTTTGCTCCCAATTGAGTTCGCTTCCTACCTTAGACATTCCTTATAGCATCACCAAGTACAAATTTCCAAAATGAATAGCTCAAGTCGACAAAGGGACGAGACACCTCATGCCTTGCGAGAGGGTCTCGGATAGCAAGGGCACCCTCCCTTGGCAAGGTTTCCCTCAGCCTTCTAACTCAATCGGGCTCAAATCCTTCATTGTACATCTATCTAAATGCCACCTTGCAGACATAAATGAAGAATGAAGTCACGGAAACACAAACGAGGCTAAGAGTCCTCACACAACAAGAGGGCCCTCGTATAGCGAAACCAATTATAGCCTAGTGCTTCCAAACATTCTTGTCTAAGTGTTTAACGTGCCCCTAAGCCTCATATAAGCCTTATCCTTGAAAGGAAGGACAATGAATGTCCCAGAATGTCAATAGATGAAGCACGAAGAGAAGGAGGCAAGCATCACCATGTGAGAGGGTCTCGTTGTGCGAGACCATCTCGCATAGCAAGGTCTTCATCACCCAGTAGTCTTGAATGACATCCTTCATTGCCTTATATGCCTCCAAGCATAATGAAGTATCACATTCATGAAAAAGGTGACAAGCAAAGGCCTTCACGTGTTGACGGATGAAGGTTGAAGACTCAAAGGCACGAAGGAAGGTCACCCTTGGCCCGATGCTCCTGGATGAATTTGTTTGGGGACTCGCATGTCTAGGCTTAGTTCTTTTCACCCAGCACTCAATCATATCCCCCAGAGTGTGTTTTCGGGTGCCATATGCTTCATCTATGCCTAGTAATCACGTTATGTAACGACCCAAAATTGCTAATAGGGCTTAGGGCCTTGATTAGCGTGCCGAGAAGGTATAATTGGTTTATACGTATGTTTAAATGGTTAAATGCATGACTATGTGGCATCATGATTAATATGATTATATGAATATGTGATATGCATGTTTACGAGTATTAGATATGCATGTGGGCCCTTTATAGCTTATAAGGGCATATTTGTAATTTTTGCTCGTTAAGGGCATAAATGTGATTATATGCGATAAATGGTTGATACCACATTATTATGTATATTTGCAGCATATGGATCGAGACGGTCCTAGTGAGCGGATTAGTGAAAGAGTCACAGTGGGATTTAATACCCAGCTTGGGGGAGCCTAGGGGTATTTTTGGGAATTTAGGGAAATATTTTGGGAGTTATTAGATAATGAATATGTATTTGGTAATTAATTGGACATGATGGGGTTAATTATTTAATAGTAGGAACACTTGAGGAATTAGCGGGAATCGAGATCGGAATGACCATTTCACCCCTAAGGAAAATTTGAGGACTAATAAGCTTTGAGGGGGAAAATAGTCTTTTAAGGATTAAAGGATATACATTATGGGATTCTAGACTTAGCCAGACATCACTTGAGTACTCTCAATTCCTACTCACTCTCTATCTCACGTTTTCTTCTCTCAAAAAGCCTAAGGAGAGTTTCTGAATTTAAAAGAAAAGCTAAGGGAACAAGCTGGGATTTGAAGTTGATGTTTGCTGGGTTAAATTGAGGAATTAAGCATAAAAAGGGCAGAGGATAGCTGGAGAAATTCAAGTTGTAACTGAGGTAAGAATTCTAGTTTCTCTTCTCTAAATTTCTGGTTGGATTTAGATAAAGTTATAAGTGCTTGGTTAGCTTCTATATTGGGTGTTAGTGAGAGTATGAATTTCTACTGAATTGGGACAGTAGCTTCAACATAATTGTTGTGGTTTTGTGTTTAAAATGGGTGGTTAAAAGTCCTAAGCTTGTAGTTGAGTTTGGTCTTGGCTGGGAGGTTTGTTAAGTTTGAAGCTTTGAAGTTTTTGGTTGGGATGATGTGGAGAAAACCAAGAAATTATGGGTTTGTAGGGGCGCATCGTGACCCAACTCAAGGGCGTCGCAGCCCGCATGCCCAGAATTCCTTGGTGGGGCTCTGCCCTGAGGGCGTGCCGCGACCCTAGGGGGCAAGGCGTGGCTTGCCTCCTCCTGATGCTTGAAGATTGTGTCTCTGACTTAGGGGCGCACCGCGACCCTTAGGGCCAGGTCGCAGTCTGCCTAGGGGATTTTGCCTTAGGGTGGTTTCTAGGATTTGTAAGGCTCAGGGGTTCGAACCTAGGCGCTGGGGACAATTTCTACTACCCGGATTAGTAGAAATTGAGGTCCCGAAGGCTAGCTTTTGTCTCCTAAGTATTCATTTGTATTATAAATTGATAATTACCCATTCGCCATTGTGACTAGGTTTATCTCCAAGGCTCAGGACTGAGGATCGTGCTCAGGACCATTCTGTAACCTTCGCTTAGAATTCAAGGTAAGAAAACTACACCCTTGTGTGACTGTGTTGGGACTGAGATTCCCTGTATCTAGATATATGTGTTTTGTAACTATGATATTGTAATGTGAAACATGAAATGAACAGCCTAAGAGAGCCGGAGCTAATGACTTGTGCACAGGACGCGGCTCAACCACTGTGAGCTAGGGTCAGCTGAATAAACAACGAACTCGGCCTAAGAGAGCCGGAGTCATATGAGTAAATAGAGGGCTCGACCTAAGGGTGCCAACCCTGAGCATTTGTTTGTTGATTAAGATATATCCTTGAAAGATCATGCTTACTATTATTTATTTGATGCTTATGATTTGTTAAGCTTCTGAATGGTTACCTTATAATTGATTGGGTGTTATTACTGATTGTGTATTTGCTGTTATGGTTTTCTTGCTGGGCCTTGGCTCATGGGTGCTATGTGGAGCAGGTAAAGGCAAGGGAATGTTGGACCAACCATGATTTGGAGAGATCTGGGGGCGAGGTGTACATTGTCAGCTACTCGTCTGCCACGGCCGAGGGATGTTATAGGGACAGAGCCTAAATTTTGTATTTTTCCATTAGAGTGGCCACTAGTTGTACATAACTTTTGGAAGTTGTAAATTTGTCTTTTTAAACCCTATTTTTTGGGATCCCAGGTACCAAACATCTATTTTAATGAAAATTAATCGTTAATGATCAAAATTGTGATGCCCTACTTCCTTAGAGTCATTACTAAGTGAGTTAAAAACATGCCATTAGCTCGCTAATTGAGATTTTAGGTTAAAAGTGTAGCTAAACTATAATAAAAGTCGTTTAAAGGCATTTAATATAAAAATGTGGTCATTCGTTGAAAACGTAAAGAGTTATACATTTGGGATCCCAAAATACTATTTAGAAAATACTTTACATCTCAAAAATACATTTAAGGTCGACTTAGGCGAAAAATCTACCAATACATTACATCTTCCCAAAATAACCCTAACCGTGGCAGCCAGGTAGGCCGAACATGTACCCATCGCTCAACGCTCTCCGTACTCATGGTTGGTTGACCTTTCCCTTGTCCTTACATGCACCATAGAGCACCCGTGAGCCGAAGCCCAGCAAGAAAACTCAACACAAAACAAACATCATATGCATATCTATCAACAGCATATAACAAAGTAGCCAACAGGCTAAACACATAGCGGCCATGCTGTCCCAGGTGCTTTACCAGACCCTGGGTTCGCGGTCTTCACTGAGAGAATGTCTTCAGCATCCTAGGAAGGTCTCTCCCTAACAGCCTGCACTTTGCATGCTCAATGCTGATCCCAGCCCCTTGCCGTACTCGATTTCTTGTCATTCTCGGCCTTCTCCGTTCCCGACCTTTGCTGTTTCCAGCCTTCACCGTTCACTCACAAATATGCATCACATAGCATAATATCATCAGATATTTAAACATACACTTAACGTAAACAATAGGGCTACACCTTACAATTCAATCAATAGGGCCACACCCTGCAATACAAACAATAGGGCCACGCCCTGCTCTATGGGTACAACAGTTTTCTAACCTGTGTCCTAAGCTATCTGAGCACCACAATCCCGAGCACAGTCCTCTAACCCTAGCCTTGTTGAAAACCTAGTCACAACATATTTATAATAGCCATCCATCAAGCTCTAATTCAATAAATAGCTTTAAGATATAATTCTAGCCTCTATCACCTTCGATTCTACCAAACTAGGTAGTAGAAACCTTCTCGAGCCTTAACATTTAAGTTCTCGAGCTAAAAACCTTAAAACAGCCAATATTCCACATTTGAGTTGCGGCCCAGCCCCCCTTAAGGGCTGCGGCGAACTCAAGTCAGAGGTGAATACGCCTCTCTACTGGGGAACACGAGTCGTGATGCACTATACCTTGCACTGTGGCGCGCCTAGGCAGACAGAGGCTCCCAGCCTCCTCGACACACACGGGTCGCGACGCTTGAAGAATAGGGCCGCGGCTCGAGCCCGAAACCCAGAAATTACCTTAATTTTAGACTTCTAAATCCCCTACAAATTCACCCAAACCTATGCTAAAGCCAAAATTTATCCCCAAACCACTTATACCATACTCAAAGAGGCACATAATCTTAAAGAAACTGAACAAAACCCCACTACAACCCAAATTCAATCATCTGAGGTTCCAAACCCCAAAACTCCAACAAAGCAAATAAATTCAACAGAAAACTAGTTCTAATTCTTAACATTATGATAGTTTCAGCCTTAACTAATTCCCCAAATATTCAAGCTTGTTCTTCCCCAACAGATCCTAGCTTTAAGTCCTCAAATCTATGGGCAACTTCCTTCAAGTTTCTCAAACCACCTCAAAGACCAAGAGAGGGAGAGAAAACTAAGAAATAGAGAGAGAGACTTTTGTTTTATCCTTTGCTTAATGCCAGTCTTTTCCTCAAGCCTCTCAGCTGCTCAAGTGATCAAACCCCTCCTTAGTTAAAAGTCCAAAATACCCCTTAAGCTTATCAAAATCTTCAAGTGCCACCAAGGGCAATTCCGTCATTTTCCATATCCCGCTAACTCCTCGAGTGTTCCTATAAATCCCCATTTAATCTCACCATATCCAAATCATAGTTAAATTACTACCCATTACTCGATAAATCCCAAACACACATATCATTCCCAAAATACCCCTAGGTTCCTCCTAAGCCGGGTATTCGACCCCGTTGTGACTTCCTAGCTAAATTGTTCCCTAGGACCGTCTTGGATTATGCATCACAAATATATCACAACTCACTTGTGGTATCAATCGCAATATACACAAATATTACATTTATGCCCTCAATGGGCTAAAATTACAGATATGCCCCTAATAACCAAATGGGGCCCACATGCATATTTAATTCACCTACACATGCATTTCTAATCACATAATCATCAAATTCACATATTAACATAATTAAATCAATTATTTCCCTCCCGACATGCTAATCAAGGCCCTAAGCCTTATTACCAAATTTTGGACGCTACAAAAATCTTTTAACCCTAACCTGATAGTTGACTTTAGGAACACATTAATGTTAAAATGACTTGATTAGCAAGTCTAGCACTATTTTAAAATACACAGTGTATCGGTCTTGGTTATCCAGGGCATTACAACTTGGTATTAGAGCGGTCTAGGTTTAAGAGTTCCTGAAGACTGGCTGGGCATGTACACTCACCGCCAAAGACAAGCTCGACTCAGGGTTTGTTAATTGTATATATGTGATTATATGCCTAAATGTTTGAATGAAATATAAATGCTTTGTTGCATGATTAATAAGGAGCATGATATACTGATAGGGCCTGGCCCTTGACTGGTGTGTGACTATTATGAGGCGTGCTTATTAGTATTGTTGTTGTATGTGAATGAATATTTGAATGATTGTTTGCATCTTGATTGCTTGTGGTTGGTTGAGTTTCAATGGTGGACTATGGAAAGATTGTTAACCTGTCATCATTGCCTAACTGTCGAGTCGTTGATTGCAGATAAAATTGGATAGCTATGCATCCAAGGTGATCTATACGACTAGCCGGCACAGGGTTCGAGGCTAGAGATGATGATCAGGACCAGAACCCTCTGCCAGTCCTTGAGAACTGGCAGTAGATACTTGCAGTTATGAAAGCCCAGTTACAAAGTCAAGAAGAGCAGATCTGCCTCTTGAGATAGTAGGCTCCGTCAAGGAGTGCTGCGCCTATTTTGTCACTTGTTGTGGCACCTGAGATTGGGAACAGGAGGGAGCCACTGTATGAGCGGTTCAGGAGACAGCATCCTCTAATCTTTGAGGGAGGACCAGATCCACTGAAGGTCGAACAGTGGATGAAGATGATCACTTCTATCTTGGATTTTATGAGGGTGGAAGGTAATGACATGGTGTCTTGTGCCACATATATGCTTAGAGAGGATGCCCGTATCTGGTGGGAGATGGCATCACAGACTAGGGACATTTCTCTTTGAGTTGGGATGGGTTTAGAGATCTGTTCAGCCAGAAATACTATAATGTTGTTGTCAGGGGGGCGAAGGTGAATGAGTTTGTTGGGTTGGTACAGGGCAGCATGACAGTTACAGAGTATGCCCTGAAGTTTGACAGGCTTGCAAAGTTTGCACCAGATTTAGTGCCTACAAATGCAGCAAGACAAGACAGATTTATTTGAGGGCTTAATGTTATGATAACCCAAGATGTGAGAATCACTACAGTGCCTGGGGGAACGACTTATGCCCAGGCTGTTCAGAATGATCTTACCGCTGAAAAGGCAGAGAATAAGATTTGGAGGGAGAACGCTGCGAGACGGGAGGTTCGCAGGACGGTGCCTCCATACATAGGGTCTGGTAGAGGTGGAGGCCCCAGTCATTTGAAGAGGAAGACCCCTGACACTTCAACCACTGTTGTTCCTGATAGGAGGGGTCGGGGTGCTCAAGGTGCCCGCCAGGGAGGCAGTGAGACATGGAGAAGTTACCCAGAGTGCACGAGGTGCAGAAGGCGCCATCCAGGCGAATGTTGGGCAAGGGCCTGTTATGTATGCAAGGTGATGGGACACCTCAAGAAGGACTGTCCAACAGTAAAAAAAGAGGAATTAGTGAAGGTGGACAACTTGACTCTAGCTCGAGTGTTCACCTTGACGCAGACAGAGGTCGAGGCTAGTCCATCGGTAGTGACAGGTCAACTTTCTAGCACTAGCTCTTCTTATACTGTATTGATTGACTCTAGTGTTATACATTCGTTTGTTTCTAGTGAAGTGATTGTTAGATTGTGTAGACCTAGTGAGTATTATACAGCAGGGTTTGGGACTATACTGCCTATAGGGGAACTGGTAGTTTCTAGGAGGTGGATTAGAGCACTATCAATGATGGTTGATGGTAGGGAATTATCAGTGGATTTGATCGAATTGGGTAAGGATGAATTTGATATGATTCTAGTAATAGATTGGCTGGTCAGATATGAGGCTACCATTGATTGTAGGAAGAAGATGGTGACTTTTGAGCCTGAGGGAGGGGATCCCTTTCTTTTTGTGGGTGCTGTGCATGAAACTCGCATACCCATGATATCAACATTGAGGGCTAGGGACCTATTGCAGGGAGGTTGTATAGGTTTTCTAACTAGTGTGGTGGATACCATCATGGTCATGCTAGCAGGGCTGGGAGAGACCAGATTGGTGTGCAAGTTCTTGGGTGTGTTTCCTGAGGATTTATCAAGACTGCCATCGCACAGGGAGATTTAGTTCGTTATTGAGTTAGCACCGAGTACAGAGGTAGTGTCAAGGACACCTTATAGGATGGCTCCGGCGGAATTGAAAGAGTTAAAGATACAGTTACAAGAACTTCTGGATTTGGGGTTTATCAGGCCTAGCTACTAGCCATGGGGTGCTCTAGTTTTTTTTGTGAAGATTAAGGATGGGACTCTGAGAATGTGTATAGATTACAGGGAGTTGAACAAGTTGACCAATAAAAACAAATACCCCTTACCAAGGATCGATGACCTATTCGATTAGCTGTAGAGAAAGACAGTATTCTTGAAGATTGATCTTCAATCTGGTTATCACTAGTTGAGGATCAAGGATGAGGATATACCAAAGACGGCCTTCCGAATAAGGTATGGGCATTATGAGTTCTTGGTCAAGTCATTTGGTTTGACCAATGCCCCAATAGCATTCAGGACTTGATGAACAGGGTGTTTAAGGACTTCTTGGATCAGTTTGTGATTGTCTTCGTCGATGACATTTTGGTTTACTTCAGTTTAGAGGTAGAGCATGAGCAGCATATCTGACAGGTATTGCAGAGACTAAGAGAGCATCAATTATACACCAAATTTAAGAAGTGCGAGTTTTGGCTACTAGAAGTAACATTCCTTGAACATATTGTTGGTGAAGGTGGATCCAGCGAAGGTGGAGGTAGTTAGAGATTGGCTGAGACCAAGGAATGCCTCAGAGGTTAGGAGCTTCCTTCGATTAGCGAGATATTACAAATGGTTTGTGGAACGGTTCTCGAAGATTGCTGCACCAATGATAGAATTGACATAGAAGAATTTGAAGTTCATCTGGTAAGATAAGTGTGATAATAACTTCCAGGAATTGAAGTGACGGTTGATTACTGCCCCGGTGTTGAGTCTTCCTTCCGAGGGAAGGAAGTTTGTGGTATATTGTGACGCATCGAGGCTGGGTTTGGGATGCGTGTTGATGTAGAATGAGAAGGTTATTGCTTATGCATCATGACAGCTGAAGGAGTATGAGCAATGGTACCCTACCCATGACCTAGAGTTGGCAGTGGTGGTATTCGCACTGAAAGATTGGTGACATTATCTGTATGGGGAGAAGTGCGAGATATACACCGATCATAAGAGTTTGAAGTACTTCTTCTCCCAGAAGGCTTTGAATATGAGGAAGAGGCATTGGCTAGAGTTGGTGAAGGATTATGATTGTGATATCCTTTACCACCCAGGGAAAGCCAATGTGGTGGCAGATGCACTGAGTTGGAGAACCACAGGACAGTTGTTTAGCTCTGCACAAATATCAAAAGAGTTAGCGGAGGAGATGACTAGGGCAAGAATAGAGTTGGTTGTGGGCCAGTTGGCCAATATTACTTTGTAGTCTACCCTCCTAGAGTGGATAAGAGAGGGTTAGATGGATGATGCACAGTTGCAGGAGGTTAGAGGGAATGTTCTAGCTAGAGTGGCAAAGGAGTATTCCATTTCAGAGACTGGTTTGTTATGGTATAAGGGCCGGATTTATGTCCTGATATATGTGATTATTAGACGAGAGATACTAGATGAATCCCATATCACACCTTACTTACTCCATCCGGGCACTACGAAGATGTATCAAGATCTACGGACATTATATTGGTGGCCTGGAATGAAGAAGGATGTGGTGGAGTACTCAGCCAAGTGTGACCTGTCCGCAAGGGAAGGATGAGCATCAGCGACCAACGGGGTTGCTACAGCCTTTGGGTATTCCCGAGTGGAAATAGGAAGACATTACTATGGATTTTATGTGAGGTTTACCCAGAACAGTGAGGCTACATGACTCAGTGATGGTGATAATAGACAGATACACCAAGTCAGCTCACTTTTTTCCAGTGAAGACGACCTATACTATGGATCAGTATGCGAAGTTGTACATGAGGGAGATTGTACATCTCCATGCGGTTCCAAAGTCTATTGTATCATATCGGGATCCCATATTCACCTCCAAGTTTTCTGGTGGTTTGCAGAAGGCTATGGGGACTCAGCTGAAGTTCGGTATGACCTTTCATCCTCAGACTGATGGACAGTCAGAGAGGACGATTCATATTTTGGAAGACTTGCTCAGGGCGTGTGTGATAGACATTGAGGGGTCTTGGAGTAAGTACCTCCCATTGATTGTGTTTTCATATAACAATAATTATCAATTAATGATTTAAGTAGCTGCATACGAGATGTTATATGGAAAGAGGTGTAGATTTCCCATTCATTGGGATGAGATGGGTGAGAGGAAGTATTTGGGACCGGAGATGGTTCAGAAGACCAATGAGGCTATCGAGAAGATCCGAGCTCGAATGCTCGCTTCGCAGAGCAAATAGAAGAGCTACGCTGATCCTAAGCATAGGGACGTGGAGTTCCAGCTAGGGGACCACGTATTTCTGTGAGTCTCACCACTGTGAGGGGTGAGAAGGTTTGGGAAAAAGGGCAAGCTGAGCCCTAGGACCATTTGGGATCCTGGAGAGGATCGGGCAGGTGGCTTACAGATTGACACTGCCACCATCGTTATCAGGGGTTCACAACGTATTCCACATTTCTATGCATCAAATGTACGTCTCAAATATGACTCATTTGTTGAAATATGAGGACTTGGAGTTGCAGACAGATTTGTCGTATGAAGAGCAACCAGTTCAGGTTCTAGACAGGAAAGACAAGGTTCTACGGAACAAGACGATTCTTCTAAACAAAGTGTTGTGGAGGAATAGTAAGGTTAAGCAATCGACCTGGGAGCTTGAGTCATTGATGCAGGATCAGTATCCCGACTTATTCAGGTAAATTTCGAGGACAAAATTCTTAGTAAGAGGGGATAGTTGTAGCGACCCAAAATTGTTAATAGGGCTTAGGGCCTTGATTAGCGTGTCGGGAGGGCATAATTGATTTATATGTATGTTTAAATGGTTAAATGCATGACTATGTGGCATGCATGATTAATATGATTATATGAATATGTGACATGCATGTTTACGAGTATTAGATATGCATGTGGGCCCTTTATAGCTTATAAGGGCATATTTGTAATTGTTGCCCGTTGAGGACATAAATGTGATTATATTCGATAAATGGTTGAGACCACATTATTATGTGGATATATTTGCAGCATATGGCTTGAGACGGTCCTAGTGAGCGGATTAGTGAAATAGTCACAGTGGGGTTTAATACTCGACTCGGGGGAGCCTAGGGGTATTTTTGGGAATTTAGGGAAATATTTTGGGAGTTATTAGACAATGAATAAGTATTTGGTAATTAATTGGACATGATTGGGTTAATTATTTTGTTATCCAAAAAATTGGCATTGATGATGTGGCAAGTAATCCCTGGACACGTGGCTGACACCTGGAAGAGCTCTGCTAGTGTATCGACCAGAAGACGTATTAGAAGCAGTAAGCTGCCCAGTCTTACCTGCGACCAGTCTGGTCGATAGTTCCGCATGAAACGTAATATTACTATAAAGATCTTTGTAAATCCCGAATTTAACTCACACAATCTCCTGAGTATCCGATTATTCAGGAGAGAATATCTGTAACAATCTTGTGTAATCCCCCTTGAGCCTATAAATATAGAAAGATAGCTCAAGGAAGGGACTTTTGGCTTTTGAATTATTTGAGACTTTAATAATTCTCCTTGGAATATTGTATTGTTCTTCAGAGGTTAGTGAAACAAATTGAACCCTTGTTCTTTGATCACTCCTTTGATTCTCATATCAATAATAATCTAAGTGGACGTAGGTCATTACCAGATCCTGGGGCCGAACCACTATAAAATATCGTGTTCTTATTACTTTTTTCCATTTGATTCTTGTCAACACATTCATTCACTTCAAGCATATCCTGACTCCGTGTCAGTTGACCAAAATTTGGGTCAACATTCTGGTGCTTTCATTGAGAGCTTGATTTATCATTGTTGAGAAAACCAATGGCGAAAACTGCAAGGAAAACTGGACAGGCGGCCGCCGCTGCACCGTCAAACCCGCCACCTCCTCCTCCTCCTGCAAGCGTGGCTGAGGATGAGCCACATTTATATTTTGAGGAGGAAGAAATGGATGATGCGACGCTGAAGAGTACTCTGGGAGCGCTACAAGAAGAGTTGGCTAATCTGAGAGCCAGTCAAGAGACAGCTGCCGAGGTTATGGCACGGCAGCAGCAGGAGATTGAACGGCAGCGCACGGAGTTAAGCGAAAGGCAGGCGGAGATGGACCGCCGCCAGAGCGAAGCCATGGCAGCCCTTGAGGCAGCCTTGCAACTGGCTAGGAATCAGGTCGTACCTGTCTCGCAGCCTGACCAACCTATCAATGGGCCACCCCAGAGGGGTCCCAATCCTAGCCCACCAATCCAGCCCTCGAGTCCACAAAGGCCCGAGCAGCCTCAGGTGCCCCATGACAATGTTCCACTGGACCCTGGGGCACAGCCACCATCCCCAGCTGCTTGAGGTAATCCCCCGCAGCAGAGGCAGAATAAGGCCGAGCATCAGCCTCGCAGTCCTAGACGTCGTAGGGGTGATGAGCCAAACCTACCGAACAGAGGTCAGTACCCTCCTGGTAACAGGAGGGACTCAGAGTTAGGCTCTGCGGTCCGGGGTCCCCCACGGCATGATAATGCACGGGGACACAACGACCAGTGCAGGCCGCCCTCTAACGCTCGGGACGCTTTAGCTAGGGATGGAAATCGAGGGAACAGTCAATCCCACCATAGCCAATCGAGGTTCAGAGATGGCCATGGATATAATGAGGCCGACTCAGGCAAGGGAAACGCTGGCCGAAGGAATGAAGAAAGAGGTAAAGGCGGGAGCCAGGTACCTCAAGATGACCAACCCAATAGACGGGATGCTGGGGGGCAGCCCAGGCAAAATAATGTCTTCAACCGGCTCGAGGGTAGCGAGCAGCGAAGAAGAGACGAGGATTTGCGAGACGTGCCCAACGATCGCCGCGAGCGACATGGTGAGAACGTCCCCCCAGCAACAGAGGCTATAGCGATTCCTGCCACTGTACAGGCCCAGATAGACGCCCTCAACCAGGCAGTGCAACAGCTGGTCGGGGGAAGGACATCTTATATCGACCATGATAGGAGGAAAGGCACTCCTTTCGTACAGAGGATAGCTAATGCAGAAACTCCAAGCAAGTTCAAAATGCCTACACTTCCAAACTTTGATGGGTACGAAGACCTAGTATCCCATGTCAATAAGTTTAAAATACAAATGGACATTCAGAAAGTGTCTGAAGACGCTCGGTGCAGGATCTTCCCTGCAACACTTTCTGAAGCCGCGCAGGAATGGTTTTTTAAGTTCCCGCCCGCAAGCATAGTTTCCTGGGAAATGTTCGTAAGGGAGTTTTACGGACAGTTCTATGCAGGTCGTGTGCATCCGACCGAAGCAAACCAGCTGGTTGAAATTCGCCAGCAGGATGGAGAATCAGTGAAGGACTACATCCAACGCTTTATACGAGCAGCAGCTGGAGCAAAAATGGTGGGAGACAAAGGCAAAATGATGGCCATAACCACAGGGGTTAGGCGTCGCTCCCCTCTCTGGAAAAGCCTCCGAAAGGAAGGAGTGAGAACTACCCAGGAATTCCTAGACCGGGCTGATCGTTACATCAAGCTCGAAGATGCCATTACCGATGATGGAAAGCCTTCTGGCAAGGATAAGAAAGCAGTCGAGCCCGTCAAAGCCGCCAATGGGTCCAAACCTAATGGAAACGGGAACGGCAACGGCAATGGCAAGAATGGTGGAAAACGGCCGTATAACGAGCCTTCCACCTCCGACAATAAACGAGCGAAGGGTAACCGTTATGAAACTCGGTTCACTAACTACACTACCCTCGTTGAGTCTCGGGGAGAGGTTTATCAGGCCACAAGCTCTAGTGTGCCTTATAAAAAACATGGCCCCATTTGAAAGGATATTTCGAAGAGGGACACTACCAAGTTCTGTCATTACCATAACGACTACGGACATGACACCAACGAATGCAACCAGCTGAAAGACGAAATTGAGTTCCTTATTAGACAAGGACACTTGAGGAGATACGTACGGGCCTCAGGAAATTCCCAACGAGAAGCTCCGGGTAGCAACGAGCAGGCTCCCATGCGCCAACGCTCGCCACCCTTACAACCTACCCCCGTGACTGGCACACTCTTAACCATCTGTGGAGGCCCGCACCTCGAGGGAAATAGTGGAAAGGCCAGGGAACGATATGCTCGGACCTTGCGCCACGACCAGGACATCGAGATGATGACTGTTGAGGACCGTGCACCAAAAAAGGCTCGGTCAGACGAAGGCGAAATAACCTTCTCTGATGGCGATGCCCAACACGTCCGGTTCCCACATTCCGATCCGCTGGTCATGGACATCCAAATGGCCAACATGATGGTGAAAAGAGTGCTGGTTGATACAGGAAGTTCGGTGAATATCCTGTATAAGTCTTCACTGGAACGCATGAAGTTGTCCGTTAAGGACCTAGAGCCCTGCAACCAAACGATATACGGCTTCTCTGGAGAAGGACTTGCCCCCACCGGATTGATCAGACTACCAGTGACGATAGGTACAGCGCCTGCTACAAGGACATTACTCGCCACTTTCGTAGTGGTCGATTGTCCTTTGGCGTACAATGCCGTCATTGGGAGGCCTATACTAGTTGATCTACGGGCTGTCATCTCTATGTGGCACTTAGCCATGAAATTCCCAACGGACGCAGGAGTAGGACGCGTGTTGGGAAACCAAAGGGAAGCCAGAGAGTGCTATAACGCCTCAGTAACGAAGGCGAAAAAAGGAACGCCAAAGAGCCCTACCTTTGATATGTTGCAGATGGCAGTAGATACACAAGCCCAATCCGGTGATGAAGTCACCAAATAGGGTATTGCCCAAAGTGAGGATAGAGACTTAGATCCTCGCTTTGGGGATTTTGAAGAAAACGTTGGACCCGTCGAGGACCTGGAAGAGGTCCAACTCGACGAAAAAGACCCGACCAGAGTTGTAAAGGTCGGGAAAAACCTGGAGCCCACCACGAAGCACGCACTGGTGGAATTTTTGTGGAAGAACCAGGAGGTTTTTGCCTGGTCGCACAAAGACATGGCTGGGATAGATCCTGCAGTTATCAGCCATGTCCTGAATATAGACAAGACTTTTCCACCCGTGCAACAAAAAAGAAGGCTTCTCGATAAGGATAGATCGCGAGCCTTAAAAGAAGAAGTTGAAAGATTAAAGGAGAATGGGTTCATCAGGGTGACATTTTATCCATCGTGGGTCTCCAATCCAGTGCTGGTTCCTTAGCCTAACGCCAAATGGCGAACCTGCGTGGATTTTACAGATCTCAATAAAGCCTACCCGAAGGATTGCTTCCCACTCCCAAGAATCGACCAGCTGGTCGATGCTACTGCAGGACATGAGATCCTCTCGTTCATGGATGCATATTCAGGCTACAACCAGATTAACATGCATCCCCCTGATGAGGATCACACCAACTTTCGGACCGATACAGGCTTATACTGTTATAAAGTAATGCCCTTCGGACTGA
Source organism: Humulus lupulus (assembly GCF_963169125.1). Lineage (NCBI taxonomy): Eukaryota > Viridiplantae > Streptophyta > Magnoliopsida > Rosales > Cannabaceae > Humulus > Humulus lupulus. The sequence continues at coordinate 178,005,552 of NC_084793.1, forward strand.
AAAACGCAGGTGCGACTTACCAACGGCTAGTCAACCACATGTTTAAGGAGCTGATCGGAGAAAACATGGAGGTATACGTGGATGACATGCTGGTAAAGTCTAAAAAGGCAGAAGGACATGTAAGGGATTTACAAGAGTGCTTTGATGTATTGAACAAATACCAAATGAAGTTAAATCCCCTGAAATGTTCCTTCGGAGTTGGATCAGGGAAGTTTTTGGGGTTCATTGTAAATTCAAGAGGAATCGAGGCCAACCCCGACAAGATAAAGGCCCTGATCGACATGAAATCGCCAAAAAGGGTCAAAGATGTACAAAGTTTAACCGGGAAAATCGCAGCCCTAAGTAGATTTATTTCGATGTCAACAGACAAGTGCGTCCCTTTCTTCAATCTACTTAGGGGAAATAAGAAGTTTGAATGGACAGGAGACTGCGAACAGGCATTCCAGGCCTTGAAAGCTCATATGGCATAGCCTCCCATCTTATCAAAGCCAATCAAAGGAGAAACTTTGTTTATTTACCTAGCAATTACTGAAGTTGCTGCTAGCGCGGTGCTGGTGCAAAAAGACGAAGGCGTGCAGAAAGCAGTCTACTATGTTAGCAAGAGACTGATCGGGGCAGAGTTGAGATATCCACCAATTGAAAGGTTAGCATATTGCTTAATCCTGGCCTCTAGAATGTTACGCCCCTACTTTCAAGCCCATCCTATCACAGTTTTAACTGACCAGCCCCTTCGGCAAGTCCTCCAAAAACCAGAAGCGGCTGGACGATTATTAAAATGGGCAGTCGAACTAGGGCAGTTCGATATAACCTATTCACCGCGAGCAGCAGTCAAGGGACAAGTCTTGGCCGATCTTATTGCAGAGTTCACCGAACTCCCAGACAGCGAGCAATGCAAACAGCCTAGTGCGCCTGAGCCTCAAGAGAAAACTCCTTCGTGGAAGTTATTCACGGATGGGTCATCCAACGAATCCCACGCTAGAGCGGGAGTGATATTGATAACGCCGGAAGGGCATCGATTTCACTGCGCCATTAGGTTCGACTTCACCGCGTCAAATAATGAAGCCGAATATGAAGCACTCCTTGCTGGATTGAGAATGGCAAAAGATATGAGCATAAAGGCGCTTGATATTTACAGTGACTCACAGCTGGTCGTGAACCAGGTTCTAGGAGAATATCAAGTGCGAGGCTTAAAAATGGTGGCCTACTTAAATAAAACAAAGGACCTACTAACCCAGTTCACAGAATACACCCTTCAGCAAATTCTGCGGGATCAAAATTCAAACGCAGACGCCTTAGCAAAACTTGTGAGCGCAAAAGATGCTGACACCTTGAACATTGTGCCAGTAGAAAGACTGAGTGAGCCAAGCATACAAGCGGTTGAGATCAATATGGAGATTTGAATGGAGGATACGTGGATGGCACCTTACCTGGAGTATCTGACGAACGATGTGCTACCAGCCGATAGAAACAAAGCCAGAACTCTACAAAGGCGAGCTGCTAGGTACATACTGGTCGATGGTGTTATGTACCGAAGAGGATATTCCATACCACTACTCAGATGTGTTACACCAGAAAAAGCTAAGGAACTCATGAAAGAGGTGCATGAAGGCTTCTGCGGGGATCACGCTGGGGGGCAGAGTTTGGCAAAGAAGATTCTAAGGCAAGGCTACTTCTGGGCAACTATGAATGAGGATTCGATGGAGTTTGTACGAAGATGCGATAAGTGTCAAAGGTTCTCCAAGATTCCACGAGCAGCTCCAAATGAATTGAAATAGATGCAAAGCCCGTGGCCTTTTGCAGTATAGGGGATAGATTTGTTTGGATCCCTTCCTGCAGGGAAAGGCGGAGTAAAGTACGTAGTCGTGGCAGTTGATTACTTCACTAAATGGGCCGAAGCTGAACCCCTCGCCACCATAACGACCAAGAAAGTTCTTGACTTTGTCATCAAGAACATTGTTTGCCGCTATGGCTTGCCCAGGAAGATCGTTTCAGACAACGGAACCCAATTTGACAGCGACTTATTCACCGACTTCTTCGAAAGGCATGGAGTTATTAAAAGCTTTTCTTCAGTTGCGCATCCCCAAGAAAACGGGCAGGTCGAAGCCGTGAATAAGACTCTTAAAGATACCCTGAAGAAGAGACTTGAAGAAGCTAAAGGAGCATGGCCAGAGCAGCTGCCTGAAGTCCTCTGATCGTATAGAACGTCTCACCGAACAGCGACAGGACATACCCCATTTTCCTTAGCCTACGGATATGAGGCGATGTTGCCTGTCGAATTAGATCCCCCTTCACATCGACGTATAACGTACGACCAGGACCAGAACAGCCAACTGATGATGGAGTCCCTAGACTTGATTGACGAGATACGGGAGAAGGCCCAACTCCGAGTTGCTGCTTACCAGCAAAAAGTCGCCCGGTACTTTAACTCCAAAGTTAAAGAAAGAAAATTCAACGTCGGTGACTTGGTGCTACGACGAGTTTTCTTAAATACCCGCAACCCCACTGCTGGAGTACTCGGACCTAATTTGGAAGGACCTTACCAGATCGAAGAAGTCCTTCATCCGGGCACCTACAAACTTGCATGCCTAAACGGAGATCTCGTTCCATGTTATTGGAATGGAGAACACCTGTGCAAGTATTATCAGTGAACAGTCCTTTTTAAAGGACTGGCTTGTATAAAATTTTACTTTTTACAAGTAGTTTTGCAAAGAGGGTTAGCCACGTTGTATGGCTAATCGCTCGTATATGTAAGATTCTATTTTAGAATCACTCGTAAAGACATGTTTAGTCCATTTTTAATACGAGATTATAAGGGACTGTGCGCAGCCAGTCATTCTTGCCAACCTTTGTAAATTTATATTTACAAGTATTTGTTCATTACGTGTGTTTTTTTGTTGTATTAGAAGTATTACTTTTTCACCCGAGCATAAATGTTCGAACAGGTCATGGTCAAGGCAAGTGACCAAGGACCTAAAGCTCCTCGATCACTTGGGGGGCATATAAGGCACATCGATAGCAAAGCGTACCATGAGGTATGTAAACACATGAACAAAATGAGTGAAAGCATGCTAAGGTACTTAGAGTATTTTTCAAAATTTATATTTTGTTAAATCAAGCCAAAGTACTATGCTAAGTTCGGTCATATGGACAAATGTTATAATAAATGAAAATATTATAGCATTATGATGCAATCTTTTACACCGCAAGCATCACTGCTTGGATGTAACTGTTCAAATAAAAGGAAAAGTTTGCTGCCCATGCAGCGAATTCAAAAAAGGTATTGTCTTTACATCACGGCCCGTGGGTCGTGTAATCAAAAGAAAGAAAAAAATAATAAAGCTCAAGAGGCATTGGGAGCAGGAGGGTCTTTATCAGCATCCTGATTGGTCGCGTCCTCAACGACTCCTTCTTCTTCTGCACCAGCAATGCTTGGGGAAGCAGGGATCCTTACTCTTGCCTCCTCTGCAGCCAGTTGAGCAGTGCGGCGAGCCAGCTCAGCAGTCCTAACATCCTCTGAAAGATAACTGAAGTTGGTGCCCTGATTGTTTTTCCAGAAGTTGTAAAAACATCGGAGCGTCGTCTTCTTATACCTCTCCAGATTCTTGGAGTTGTCAAGCTTCAGCTGCTCCACTTGGCTCTCAAGAGTGGCGATGGCCTCGTCCTTGGACTTAAGCTCCTCGCCCAGTCTCTTAACTTCGCGATACTGGACTCGGCTGGCCTCCTGATACTCCTCCCTCTGCTTTATTATAGCAACCTTCGAAGCTTTAGCCTCCGATAGCTTTGTCACCGCAGCATCCCTCTGCTGAACAATCGCCTCCAACTCCTTCGCATGCCTGGCTTCTGCAGCCGAGAGCTCCTCGGCTGCTTTCACCTGGTACCTCTCGATAGCCTTTGCCTGAGCCTGCTCGATGGTGGCTTGGTTGCAGGTACGAGCAGCAGTTGCAGACAGCAAAGCCTAAGGACAGAAGATAAAGTTAGAACCTGTTGCAAAGAAAAAAAAAGTCTAAGGCCAAAGAGATAAAAAAGCACTTACGCTGGCTATTTCGTTCAGGGTCCTGTTCAGAATTTGGTCGACCCCCATACTCTTTGCCTAAACCATAGCATTTTTGATGCGGTCGTTCTTCACGATGTGCGCAAGGCGGTCTTTTGCTGCTCGTAAGGCATGGCTCGAGAGTTTGGCCCCAAGAGTTTCTTCCCGCTTGTTTTGTTCCCTGCTGGGCGCAGCCGGAGGGTTTTTCGGAGCAGGAGGAGTCAGGGCAGGAGGAGTCTCCTTCTCAGCAGGAGCTGGAGGATGAGCAGAAGTTTTCCCAGTTGGCACGTCCTTGGGAGGATCTTCTGTTCGACTCTTTTTGGCAGGTCCCTGGCTTGTTTCGCCATTGTGTCTCCTTGACGACTTTCGCCGGAGCTGAGGAACTTCCTCTTCCTCCTCAGCCTGGTATAGGTCGAAGACGTTGGGAGTGGCCATATCTGCATACAAGTAAACACATGCAAAGGGTAAGATAAGGGCAGATGAAGACTCTTTATCAAACGGAAAAGAAGGTCACAAAGCTAATACCCGAGCTACAACTACTGGTCGCTATACTATTGACTCTATTAGTCATACACTCATTATCTGGCATGAAGAAGTCTGGCCCTAGATTTGGAGTATATGTAAAGTTGCCCTCCCCGTCAAACAAGTGACAGGGAATTGGCAAGCTATTTAAAAGCAAAATAACTTTACCGTTCTCATCAGAGGATTCCCCCAAGTCCACAACCGGCTCTTTGGCCTTTTGTTTCCCCTTGCCTTGGGGAGCAGAAGGCCTTTCTGCGGAAGGATTGCCCGTGGGCTCCCTGATTGTAACCCCCGTCGGCCTCCTTCGTGGAGGAGACGCAAGAGGTTGCTGCTCGGGAACCCCCTCGGCAGTAGCATCGGCTACCACAGGTCCTCTTGTTTCATGGCGAGGAGCCAGGAGGCCAGACAGCCTCAGGTTTTCATCAGTAACCAGGGACTTGACGCTTTTTTCTGCGTCTGTCATCCTGGCCAATGCATTGGACCTCAACACCATGTCTGGTGTTGGGGTCGGACGTAACCATGGGCCTGAAAGACAAAGTATAGTTTGAGAAGAATGAAGGGAGACTCTTTGATTAAAAGTATCGACCAGTAAAAGACAGCACTTACCTCCTCGAGCGAAGGCCAGGTTGCTGCTGGTTATGTCCGGAGTAAGGAAGTACTCCTTACTGTACTGCCCCACGTTGGATATGTGCGTAGTGTCACTCAGGAACGTCCGGTTTGTCTCCTAGTGACAAAGATGGAAGAAACCCGTCCCATATTGCTGCGGGTTGGATTTAAGGTCAAAAAGATAATTGACCTCGTGGGGGGTAGGTTCTGGCCATTTTTTAAGTTTGTACAGGATATAGAGTGCGGCCAGCATTCTATATCCGTTTGGAGTAATTTGGAAGGGGGCCACATCGAAATAATTAGCCACCCCCTGATAAAAAGGATGTAGAGGGAGGAATGCCCCCGCCTCTATGTGATACCGAGACCAGGCGCTGTATATACCTCCTGGGAGGTTAGCCCTTTGGTCTGCGGTAGGAATTTTAATGGTAACCCCTGTGAGAGGATACTTCCTAAAATAGTTAGCAACCATCTGAGGGGTCACTAGGCTGATCGGGGAGATATACCACTCGACATCAGGCAGATTCTGATGGCGAGGGCGTGCTCTAATTTGGATGTTAGGGTCAGGAACAGGATTGTCTTGACCGCTGGTCGAGGGAACCCTAGCCTGCGAATCAGGCTGGGCAGGAGGGTTAGGACTATTGTCGGAGTCAGGTCTTTTCTTGCCTAAAGATTTGGAACGAGCCATTTGAGGAGGAGAAGGACGAGGTCTGGAGGAAGATCGTGAGAAGGGAATCTCGTGAATTCGGTCAGTCAGTTGTTCTTCACCTTCGAGCAGCTGGGCGAGAAGCTCGTCGTCGATGGACCGTTCACCTCCCCACAAATCTGACATCAAGGTCTACAAACAGAAGAATGGGGAGGTGAGAATAGAGAATTTTTAAAGGCTTTTTAGAGTAACGCTGGTCGAGTATAAAAGTCAAGCTTTTATACAACAGCATTCTAACAAAAAGCTAAATCTTTCTACACAAACAGTTTGAGAAACGGATCAGAGGGTGAAAGTAAAAAGTTTTTCAAAAAAGCTTTTTCAACTCCCCTTAGGGCGGGAAAAACCTATTTTCCAACTAGCCTAAAGATCGAATTTTTACTTCGACTTTACATCCTAAAAGCTTGATCCCGACTATTAAACTAACTCGTAACCTTTTTCTCCTACAAGACATTCTACTCACAAGCCTCTCAAACCAGAAGCAGATGAACTCAAACAGGCAACATACAGAAGCATGCATTATGAAAATTTGAAGCATAAGGATTCAAAAACTTACCTAAAAGATGGTCGTGGAGATTGAAAGAGAGCCTTCGGAAATCAAGGAACTCTCGAACTGAGTCTTGAAATTGCAGAAGAACGGTCTCCAGAGAAGATTAAAGCTCTGGTTTTTAGGGTTTCTTAAGAAGACAATGGCGTGCGTAAAAAGAAAAAGGGAAGTTTGGAGATGTTACATAAGTTTGTCTGTGGCATAAAAAAGGTGTAATCATCAATTTCCCTTTTTCGAAGTATGGGGAAGCGGAATAGCCATCAAATTATTGCTGGGGAACCGAAAATTCATGATTAGACAGGAGTAGGTTGCTTTTTCCAAGAACACACGAAGGGTTCTGACACGTATGGTGGGGTTACCGAAGAGTCGTTCGCTCAAAAGATTATTTATTGCTCGTAATAAATAAACTTGGGGGCCAAATGTTATCCAAAAAATTGGCATTGATGATGTGGCAAGTAATCCCTGGACACGTGGCTAACACCTGGAAGAGCTCTGCTAGTGTATCGACCAGAAGACGTATTAGAAGCAGTAAGCTGCCCAGACTTACCTGCGACCAGTCTGGTCGATAGTTCCGCATGAAACGTAATATTACTATAAAGATCTTTGTAAATCCTGAATTTAACTCACACAATCTCCTGAGTATCAGATTATTCAGGAGAGAATATTTGTAACAATCTTGTGTAATCCCCCTTGAGCCTATAAATAGAGAAAGATAGCTCAAGGAAGGGACTTTTGGCTTTTGAATTATTTGAGACTAGAATAATTCTCCTTGGAATATTTTATTGTTCTTCAGAGGTTAGTGAAACTCATTGAACCCTTGTTCTTTGATCACTCCTTTGATTCTCATATCAATAATAATCTAAGTGGACGTAGGTCATTACCAGATCCTGGGGCCGAACCACTATAAAATATCGTGTTCTTATTCCTTTTTGCCATTTGATTCTTGTCAACACATTCATTCACTTCAAGCATATCCTGACTCCGTGTCAGTTGACCAAAATCTGGGTCAACATATTTAATAGTAGGAACACTTGAGGAATTAGCGGGAATCGAGAGCGAAATGACCATTTTACCCCTAGGGACAATTTGAGGACTAATAAGCTTTGAGGGGCAAAATAGCATTTTTAGGGATTAAAGGATATAATTTATGGGATTCTAGACTTAGCTAGAAATCACTTGAGTACTCTCAATTCCTACTCACTCTCTATCTCACGTTTTCTTCTCTCAAAAAGCCTAAGAAGAGTTTTTGAATTTTTTTTTTTAAAAAAAAAAAAGCTAAGGGAACAAGCTGGAATTTAAAACTGATTTTGGCTAGGTTAAATTGAGGAATTAAGCTGAAAAAGGGTAGAGGATAACTGTAGAAATTCAAGCTGTAACTGATGTAAGAATTCTAGTTTCTCATCTCTGAATTTTTGGTTAGGTTTAGATAAAGTTATAAGTGTTTGGTTAGCTTCTGAATTTGGGTGTTAGTGAGAGTATGAATTTCTATTGAATTTGGATAGTAGCTTCAGCATAATTGTTGTGGTTTTGTGTTTAAAATGGGTGGTTAAAAGTCCTAACTCATAGCTGAGTTTGGTCTTGGTTGGGAGGTTTGTTAAGTTTGAAGCTTTTAAGTTTTTGGCTGGGAAGATGTGGAGCAAACCCAGAAATTATGGGTTCGTAGGGACACACTGCGACCCAGCTCAGGGGCGTTGCGGTCCACATGCCCAGAATGCCCTAGGGGGGCTTTGCCTGGAGGACGCGCCGCGACCGTAGGCGGGCAAGTCGCGGCCCGCTTCCCCCTGTGCTTGAAGATTGTGTCTCTAACTTGGGGGCGCACCGCGATCCTTAGGGTCAGGTCGCGGCCCGCCTAGGGGATTTTTCCTTAGGATGGTTTCTAGGATTGGTAAGGCTCAGGGGTTCAAACCTAGGTGCTCAGGACGATTTCTACTACCTGGATTAGTAGAAATCGAGGTCCTGGAGGGTAGTTTTTGTCTCCTAAGTATTTATTTTTATTAGAAATTTATAATTACCCATTGGCCACTGTGACTAGGTTTATCGCCAAGGCTCAGGACTAAGGATCGTGCTCGAGACTGTTTTGTAACCTCAGCTCGGAATTCAAGGTATGAAAACTGCACCCTTGTGTGGCTGTGTTGGGACTAAGATTCCCTGTATCTGGATATATGTGTTGTGTAACTGTGATATTGTAATGCGAAACATGAATTGAATGGCCTAAGAGAGCCGGGGCTGATGAATTGCGCACAGGACGCGACTCGGCCACTGTGAGTCGGGGTCAGCTAAATAAAAAATAGACTCGGCCAAAGCAAGCCGGAGTCAAATGAGCAAATAGAGGGCTCGACCTAAGGGTGCCGACCCTGAGCATTTTTTTTTTTATTAAGATATATCCTTGAAAGATCATGCTTACTATTATTTGTTTGATGCTTATGATTTGTTAAGCTTCTGATTGGTTAAATTATAATCGATTACATGCTACTACTGATTGTGTATTTGTTGTTATGGTTTTCTTGCTGGCCCTTAGCTCACAGGTGCTACATGGTGCAGGTAAAGGCAAGGGAAAGTTGGACCAACCATGAGTTTGAGAGCTCTGGGGGAGAGGTGTACATTGTCAGCTGCTCGTCATCCACAGCCAAGGGATGTTACAGGGACATAGCCTAAAATTTGTATTTTTCCATTAGAGTGGCCACTGGTTGTACATAACTTTTGAGAGTTGTAAATTTGTCTTTCTAAACCTTGTTTTTTGGGATCCCATGTACCAACATCTATTTTAATGAAAATTAATCGTTAATGATCAAAAAAATTTAACCCTAACCTGATAGTTGACTTTAGATACACATTAATGTTAAAACTACTTAATTAGCAAGTCTTGCACTATTTTAAAATACACAGTGTAATGGTCTTGGTTATCCAGGGTGTTACACGTGAGGTCTCACGAGACAATGGCACCATGCCATGATGCTCGACAACTCCCCTATAGAGGTAATGCACGCCTGAATATCGATTAGTTGTCTTTCCACTCACACGACCATGACAGCCCAGAGTATGCTACCATTGTCACTAGCATCACGAACTTTGTTGACAAGTTCTCACCATCAACAACTTGGTTTACAAGAAGGCACATAGCACTACCACCAGAGCATAGTAAGTGTAGCATCATAATAATTATACAAGGACGCCTAAAGACCTCCTCATAGACTGGGGGGCCAAGTGTGGATGCCAAAAATCCACAAGGAAAAATATATGATCACGTGTTGAAATAAGTAAGGATTTGAGAACATGAAAGAATTGACCCAACAAGCAACATGTAGACGCCAAAAAATTCACTCTTAAAGAACCTTCATTACATGTCCCCCAAGGCATCATATAAGTATAGGAAACAAAAGAGTACAATCCGGCACCAAGCGCACCCTGCATGGTCACCTGACACCTTACTCCAAGTACCATACTCCATGTACAAGCAAACTCACATCAAGGAAAAGTAGCACCAAAGGATGTGGCCTCTCGCAAGGGTTGTGGCCTCGCGTCAAATGGGCGCCTTGAATCAAAGAAGAGCCTCATGCCAGGAGGGCGCCTCGCGCTAGGGAGGGAGCCTCGCGAGGCCCATGCCTCATGCAGCCGTAACCCCATGTCGCAAGGCCTCCCGCGTGTCTATTCCACCTCACGAAGACACCTAGAAGGGTCGGTCTTGTTATGTGAGACCCTCACTAAGCCTCCCCTCGTGACTCCCATCTCGCGAGGTCCAAGCACACCTCCCCTCTCATGAGGATGAGGCGCCGAGTCGTCTCGTTAAGTCCAAGCGCACAACCATCTTGCGGGGCCTAGGCACTCCACCCATTTCATGAGGCTTAGATGCACTCCTATATCGTGAAGCCCAGGTGTGCCTTCCTGTGAGGTCCGTACCTCACATGCAACTGTGTTCTCATGAGACCATGTGAGACCCCTCACGTCTCGCCCATGTAGGCTGCCTCACAAGGAGCCCTTTGGAAACATCAACTTCGCTGGCGAGACCGTGCCTTACTCTCTAAGGAGGCTAAATGTTTGTCCAAGATACCTTTGAACAGGTATGTGCAACGTGTAAGCTTGGATACAGAGTTCGTCTGGTAGGGTACGTACGAACCTGAGGAGGTCAGAGGCATGACCCTGACATCCGTATCAGTTAAGTAGTGGTGGTACGAGTTAGTACAAAGAGTGGTGGCATTACCTGCACACCTCTGACATGTACCAGGACTGACCACCAAAACCCTTTGCACCATAATGCCCTGCTCCACTATCTCAGCAGTGAACTCATGTACTATTTTGTCCTCAAGGACCACCATGTATCAAGAGCCGTTAGAGCTCCCCTATAAATAAATCCTCACCCCTCAAGCTAAGAGGTTGAAAAGGGATTGTATACTCAGGCTATGAAGCAATATACGAGTTTTTACTCCATTCTTGATCTACACTTATCTTTCCTCAAGTCTATTCTAATTTCTTACTCAGTTATTCTCTTACTAAACTTTGAGTTTTTTGACCTAACATAGTTGACGAGTTCTCACCATCAACAAAAGCATTGCATCATACCAAACAAATCTCTTAATTTAGAATTCTAAGAATTCCAATGTGAGAGTTTTGATATTGACGTTTGCCAAAAATAACTTAGTTGGAGATACGAGTATGTGTTATTCCATCGACGTCATATTTTATGAGACAAAAGGAGAAAGAAAAAAATTATAAAAAAATTGTATGATACAAATGGGTTAGATCTTTGTTCTGAAAAATTGGTCTATTTCTTTGCATCATTTGGTTTTTTTTTAATTTCATTGTTATTGTACCCCAAATATATGTTTCAATTTCGATATTGCAAGTAATTATTTGTGATTCGTTATCTCTATGTCATGTTTTTGCTTTTTATTAACGAAAACAAATAGATAAAATATACTCACTAGTAATAAGTAAACATTCAATTTTCATCTCCAAGGAAACCGATATTGAGTTGAAGTACTCTATTGAGCTATAAAACAATTTAGACTATTGCTATAGGGCAACATCACCTTACATAACATACTGTTATTGGAGCAATTTAGTATCGGGTCTCATATATTTTAATTTAAAATATCATATATAAAAATCGCTACTCAATTGCACCAATCAAAATATGATAGTATTGGGCACAACTAGTGGATTATAGTAATATAATTAAGATGGATCATGATTAGACTTTAATTTAGGCATGGCAAAATGGGGCGGTGAGGCAGGGCGGAGCCCCGACCCGACGGGGCATCTTTGCCCCGGTAAAAACGGAGCGGAATTCGCCGCCCCGCCCCACTATGAATTCAAGTGGGGCAGGGCTAGAAATTTAAGCGGGGCGGGGCCGCCCCGCCTCGAATTTTTTTTTTCTATACTCAAACTCAATTCTCTCATGCTACTTATATACATAATACGTAAAATTGACATTTTATGTGGTTTAGAATATTTTTAATTCTATATAGACTAGAAAGAATTATAAATATTGAAAAATATGTTTTATATAATTCTTCCTTATTCTTGTATTTATTTTATAAATTTTAAAATAGAAAAACAAAAATATAATATTTGATGGTGTAGTTGATACCAAGTGTAAAATATAAATATTACAATAAAAAATAATATTTAGGTTTAGGGAAAATTCTACAATTATAATTTAATATTTCTAAAAAAATATTAAATTTGACAAATGGGGCGGGGCAGACCCGCCCCGATTAAGCCGGGGCGGAAGCGGGGCGGGGCAAACCCGCCCCATTTACATGCCTACTTTAATTTGCAAGTAATTTACATCATTTTTGCTGAGAACTTTAGTTGGTAATGTTACATACACAAAAATTACGCATCAAACTTATTCAAAGCGTGAACATATTTTTCAAAGAGTTATACTAATTTCAAGAATCTATGATTATATATATATATATGATTCTTCTTTGGTGGGGCTAAAAAAGAGGCGCATCGGTGCGGTTTTTTTGTGTTCCCTTAGTGTGAATAGTTTTCAACACGATTTTTTTTATAATCATATTTATTCTAGTTATTTAGAACATTCTGTAAATTTTTAGTATATTTTTAATAATTTACTGTGCCGAAAAAATTGTTCTAACACATCGTTGCACGGATGACTAATATTTTTTACACCTATATATATTGCACTAATTGCCCTTTCTAAACTAATGTGGCTTGAAAATTGGACAGTGCACAATCAAATCTGGACTCCTACGTGCTAAAAGATAGTACAGTACTAGAGCCCTAAACTGAGGTATGAGGTAAAGGTGATGACCATAAAGGAAAGGCATCTTATTGGTAGGGGTCATTCTATATATTATGGAAAGAAACGTATGGGAAACTCGTGGATGAAAATTATACAGAGACAATAAGATCTGACTTAATGGGGTAGGATTTGAACTCTAAAATCAGATAGCCATTAATTTATGCTTTGTGGAAAGCAATAGATCGATAATATATATACAATATATGTATATATATATATATATATGTGACATTTATACTTGATGTGAGAGTTAGGCTGATTAAGACACCACTTGGTAGTTGGCTAGTTATAGTGCCTATATATTTTGGTAACTACAGTAGGAGAAAATGTCATAGGACTTGACTGATTTGGCAATGATGTAGACTTGTCCAATAGCAAAGGTAATAAGGGCCATCTTTTTCGTCTTGACCCCTTGAGCTTCGCCGTAAGACATGGAATGGTGGCAGCCCCGCACCTTGCAAGGCTGCCATATAACGAAAAGTTTGATATGCTTCATATCAAACCTGAAGTATCAACTTGGCCATTCTATCCATAAAAAAGGGGAGGAATAAGAAGACGAAAAAAAATGGGATGAATGAGGTGCATTAATACCATAAATGTTGCGGATACTATTTAATAATAATGTGATTTTTATCACTGGAGTACCCGTTAATATTTGTTTCGATGATAAATAATGTGCTCGGGATAACTACTAATTAAAAACATATACTTCGAGTTGGGGCTACAGTTGCAAAGTTGTAAAATTTTCCAAGTTGGATTTGGTTCTAAGATACTCGACTTAAACCAGTGGTGAGAATGGTAGTCAAGGGCTGAGCATCTGTAGCCGGACACATTTATGACTAGTGGTGTCATATCTGATATCCGGGAGCAATAATGAGTTTACGTGAGCATTATAAATCATCACGACATGAACGATTAGTAATATTGATCATATTTAAATTTATATTTATTAAACGTAATCAAAAGGATTACGGATTGATTTTGTATTATATATGGACTTCTCAAACTGACAAAAACTTAAAACTGCCAAATCGCCTAATAATCAATTACGTTCTATTAATTAGAATTTGAGTTTGTAACATAATATTTGAGAGACTGAGAGTTGAGTTAAAATAAAAATGAGCAGGACCATGTGTGGCTTTATTAGTATAAAAAAACATGGCTTACTCCTACTCCTTGGAAAAAGGATAAAAGAAAAAAAAACATTTGATAAGAACTCGTGAAAACTAAATAATGGGCATGATTTCTGCTAAGATGAGTTTTTTAAAAGAAAATCAATACGTGTTACAATCAGACAGATGTATACAATGCAGTACGTGTAACATGTCATGTAAACCCTTTTTTACAATATTGGCGATAGAATTTGTTGCCCCTTCGGTGGTATCCCCTCACCGTGAGCAGTTGGATACTCATTTCCCTAGTAGTGCAAGGATGAGCTGTCAGCGTTGAAAAGCAAAGATCAAATATAAAGGATGCAGTTGCCTGAAGAATCTCCTAGCTAGGGGAAGTTTAACATACTGTGCCCATAATAAGACTGTGCAGCAAAACTAACGCTTCTTAACTGAAACAGCCATGAAGTGGTTTAGAAAAAACCAGCCATTACTTCACCACTGGAATTTCTGACACCAATATTGGCTTGGTTGTTTGAATAAAAAGAAACATCAATGTTCATTTTAAAACATCTTAAAGGTATATAGTTCCAAGCCTTTGAGATAGCCTGAGATTTACTAGGTGTTGCGGAAATACTAGCTTTTGTCCTTGCAGTTCTAAAAGTGCCAATGTACTCATATCCAATCAAGTAGGACTGCAGCAAATTTAATTTTCTTTCGTGTATACTCGCATTTATTTGTCCCCACATGCTCCAAATGATAAAAATAAATTCCACAATTTTCTTTTTCTTTTTTCTTTTTTTTTTCTTTTTTTTTTTTTTTTGTTAAAGAAAGAGCTATCAAAAGCAAGAATACACCATGAAATTCTGTTTTTTTTTTAATATTACCGACTGAATTTATCAAACAAATTAATTAATGCGAAATAGTTATATAATTGTTTGATAAAACAGATACTCTGATTGTATCAGGATAGTTTGCTGATGAATAAGAATAAGCGAACAGAAAGTAAACAAACTAAAACTAACATGACACAAGAAGTTTTTTATGTGGTTTGGAAAACCTAGTCCAGGGGGCTACGCCCAGAGATAAAATTAATTAGTAAAGTTTCAAGAATACAATAAACAATTGACCTATACAAGTTTAGACTCCCTCTAAATCATTGTCGTATCCTTGAAGTACTCCACTTTAATAATCTAATTTTGATAAACAACAAGAACACGAAATCCCTTCTGAACTGATGAGTGTTTGCTTCCTCCCGAAGTCAAACTTATGGAAATCTTCTCCCGAATATTGTATGTCACGTTCACAAGTTTTATGACATGTTTAAGAATAAACAACATAAAGCAAAACAAACAAACAGACTGACAAAGAGAAAGTTGAATAAAAATTACTCTTTACATATAAAAGAGATTTTCAAAATATAAAACGTTACAGTGGTGAAGAGATGAGATTAGTTGCTGCTTAGGCCTGGTATTTATAGAGTTTAGGAAACCCTAAGCCAACAAATCTCGTTCATGGTCTCAATCAGACCAAATGAGGAAGTTTATAAATATAACTCTCAATTATCTTTACTGCAGAATATTCCAGATGTAACAAACAATCATCCTATAGCATTAGGAAAATGGACGAACCTAGACTTAAACCCAACCAGGTTCATTGCGAAATTTACTAACTTGGGCACAAAGAATATTTTAGTTTCCACTTTTTAAATCTAATAAAATGAAGGAAAATATGCAGTGACCAATTCCATAATAGACATGCTTATTATAGACAAATTTATCATAAATAAATAAGGAAACTTGGACTATGTAAAATGCACTTAATATAGAATTTATTCTTATCAAAAAGAGATAAAATCCACTTACTTACACAAGATGAACTTTGAAAATACCAATTAAATTGATAAAATTATTTAATAAAAAGACAACCAATTTAGGATTTTACAATCTCCCCATTTGACAACTTTTTAGAGAAAATATATTTTTAGCAATATGTGCTCAAAACCTACAGTAAACACTTTGTTAAAAATTATTAAGTTCCTAAGAACTCCCCCAGCAAATAAGCATACTAACAAAGATAAAAAATTTAACAAGACATATAACACATAACTCTCCTTGAAAGTAGGGTCAAAAGTTGTACAGAAAAGTAAAAAATATCAAACTACTCCCATTTTTTTCTATCAAGGTGCCAAAGTAAAAAAAAAAGACAACTAAACTTGTTCTTTGGACAATGTAAACGAAAATGACAGAAATTTAAGCAAGATAAAAAATATAAAAAAAAAAAAAAAACTAAACACCATTGGATATTGTAGACAGTAGATCAAGGATTACTTGTTAAGTTGTATCCATAGATCCAAGGCAACTAATGACTACTGTAAGTTCAAATTTGACTGCGAGAATATCTAATGTCTCAGGGCCAACACTAGATGGAATAACAGTACTGAGCTTGGTTGTACCGACAATCTTGCTTCAAGCCATTGATTCCTGCACACTAGAAAGCACAAGAAAGAAAAAAAAACAATAGAGAAAAACCAAGAAGAAAAATATTAGAAAGTGAAGAAATGGGAGAGTGATCGTGGGAATGAGGTACCAACGTGGGATATAGGCAAAACAAAATGGGTAGTACCCGATTTTGACTATGACAAAAAAAAAAAGGAAAGTTTTGTCTTAATTGTGACCAAACCAAAAATAGCAACAAAATATTCTTTTATTTTTCAATTGTCATTTTTCTCACACAAAATAATTAATATTAAGACAAACCTTAACTTTAGAGAGAATATTGACAAAAAAAAACACTTAATCAATTGGGAAAAAAAAATCAAGCAAGACTTTCAAACCCCACACAATTCATTCGATTTTCTTGCCCCCTTATTTTTTTCAATATTCGCATTTTTTTTAAAAAAAAATAGAATTGTATGACCATAACATTTCTTGTTGTTGCTAACAAAAATTCAAAACCTTAAAAACAATTACCAAACGATCAAAAATTAAATGAGTACTATAATGTTAGAAAAATTATTTGATCTATATAACATGCTTGAGAGTGTTGGAATAAAAATAAATTTTTCGAGAGAAAAAAATGTTTTTTAGGAAAAACATTAACACAGAGAATGAAAATTACAAATTTTACTTTTTCTTCATTTAGAACATGTATTAGTGTGTGAAGTGTAGAAATAGGGTCATTGCCCATGTTGGCAATTTTAGCCTTTTTCTATAATACACAATGGAGAAGTTGTCACACTATATTAATGGTAGCACTTTTAAATGGTAGTGTATACTCTACATAGATCTAATTACACAGACTCAACTTACTCAAAGTTGGCTTTCACACACTGGCACAGGTAGTTCTATTCTCTAAGAGGAACCTAAAACTGAAGAAATTTTGTTAATTTTTCTCAATACACTCTTAGTAGGCGTTTTCCAAAAATAAATCATGAAGAAATTTTTATGTCAAAACCAATAAACTTAGCATGTCATATATCAAAATAATTAATCGAACAGAAAGTACTCACAAAGTTTTTGAAAAACATTTGAAAATTGTTTTAGTAGGTATACAAATATTTGATAAGCAACTAGGATGGTCAAGAATCATTACAAGAAAAAATGCTTTTAATAACACCGAAAATGTGTTATCAAAACATACGATAACACTTTTTGATGTGTTAAGACCGACTATGTTATCGTAGGTCATGGTACTTTACATAACAATTTATCATCATTATATAGATGTGTTATTATACTGTCAACAATAACACACTTTCTGTGTTATTTTAATAAATAGATAAGTGTTTAATTATATTATTTATAGTCGATTATATAACACATTTCAATACTTATAAATTTGTGTTATACTATACTTTAGTATAACACATTTTTTGTGTTATACTACACTTTAGTATAACACATTTTTTGTGTTATACTACTTTTTAGTATAACACATTATTTGTGGTATATAATGAAGTTTGCATAACAAAATTCTTTACTTATAAAAACTGTTATTGTAATAGATATTATAACACATTTTTC
This sequence comes from Humulus lupulus, assembly GCF_963169125.1. Lineage (NCBI taxonomy): Eukaryota > Viridiplantae > Streptophyta > Magnoliopsida > Rosales > Cannabaceae > Humulus > Humulus lupulus. Next base: position 178,023,359 of record NC_084793.1, read on the forward strand.
ATATTATTTTAATATTTAGATAAGTTTAAATTCTCATTATATATTCATTTATATAACACTAATTTATTCTATTATATTTTAATTTTTTTTATATAATTAAAATTAGCTTTCTAATATATACTAGCATCATCAAATGAACTTGATTTTCAAATAACAAATAGTAAAAACATTCAACATTATATTAACAATCCACAAATTAGTTTAAAACATTCAACACTGTCATCAACAACAAAATGTTCTTACAGTTTTCAACATTTAGGGAAGCCAACAACTTCTCTATACATGAAAATAATACTTGGAAATAGCCCTGTTATAACAAACCAAAATATACCAACTTAGTAGTTATTTTTCTTCTGGTTCTTAACATTAACGAAAAGAAAACTAAAATACTAAGAAGAAGAAAAAAATCAAAGTTTCATTTGTTCCTACTTTCCCTTGGTGTTCTCTAGTTGTCGCCACTATGGGAAGCTCGGCTACCTCACGACCAAATATCCTAAGAAGACCAGCTGATACAACAATAGACATGTGTGGATGGATGCATTTGCAGAAGAAAGGTATTATACTCGTATCAATAACCAATTAAAGAAAGAACATTAACATAACATATTGCCCAATATAATATTAGAAAAGGTGTAGTACCTCACAGTTAAAACTACACAGTACATTCCTCCAAACTCTTGACCAGAAATATTTCTTCTGCAAATTTCCAAAGCAAAAGACATCATAAATTAAGATTCTTTGCTTGCCAATATATTATCACATAAATCACAAACTAATAGGCTAACTTTGCTTACCCATACACCATAACAGGAATCAAATCACGACCAGATCTTGTTACAATAGGATCAAAACACTCCTGTGCATTACAAATCAGAAAATTAGATGCTATTTGTGAGAGCCTATGGAAATTACAGAAACTCATGACACATACAACATATTTTTCTCCCCCAAAAATTAATCCCCGCTGTCTAAATGGGTAATGTCGTAAATATGTAAAAAGGATAAGTTAAACAAAAAAATACACATCTAATCAACACTTAAATTGATAACTCCAACAAACATTCAGGAAAAAAAGAAGAAGAAAGCAGAAATTGCTACCAAATTCAATTAAAAAACAATATCTTATTTTTTAATAAACTATTTTCAATCAATATATGTATATATTTAAATATATGTGTGTGTGTGTGTAAGCTTGAAATATAATTATATATGTGGTGGAGAGCTCTCAAGAGTCATCCACCATAAAGATAACATGAACAGAATTCTTAAATGTTTTTAAAAAATTGTACTATTGAAGAACCCACTGTGTCACATGAAATATAAATCAGTTTCACAGGCATTAGGAGAAAAGTATCCAGTACATATTTAAAAGAAAAAAAACATCACTTAAATGATAAAAATAAATATTACAAGGGAAAGGGTGATTACTGTTTTCATCACCGAAACATGATTTTTAAGTTATTTCTTAATAGTTCTCCTACTTGTTTTAGACAAACTTATCACATAGTTTCGCATCCATCAAAAAGCAACCACCAAATAATTTTTTCTTAAAAAAAAAGGATCATTCACGCAAAAAAGTAACAGATTGAAGTCATATAAAGGATAAAGTACATTAATAAAACTAGAGTTTGCAAGCAGAAGCAACTAATGTCAAATGCAAACTAAAATCTTTGAATAGACTCCCAATCTTCAAAACTTAGTATCATCGCTACCCTTTAAATAAGCATGGAAATGAGTAGAATTTCTGGTACAATAATAACTTACCCGGAAAATAGCAGCAGACCTTGACAGAAATGGCAGATGTTCTAGATATCGCATGTAATATGGACATTCTTTCTCACCCTATGATATAAACCACATAAGATGACCACAAGCAACTATTGCAGCTTTTATATGTTGAAAGGTTAAAATATAGACAGAACAATGATGTTATACCACTCAGATTGGAAGACCAACAAAGTTAAACTCTAGAACTGGTGCTAATGGTGTTGCAGAAGTTTTTCCTCTAGTGTGGTTATATTTACACGCTTTTCCAAATTTACATCCCCCTGACCTCAAATAATACTGCATGAAGCTCAAGATTTTATATCACCATAAATATATTATTAGTCCAAAAGACACATTGCAGTCAAATATGTGGTATTAAAAGAGAGTAAAAAAATCTCCTAAAATCTTATAATATATAACTTTTAGTAGAGTACATCATGAGTAGAAGAATGGACTTAGTCAGAGAGCATGAGGGAAATAGTAAAAAAAGAGAATCATAATTTTTTGGAAAAATCTCTATTTCTCTTCTGAACTATAAGTGCTATAATAATGACTCAAAATCTCTATTTCCTAAACTACTATCTAGCTCTAGAAGACAAACAAGCTTCTAAAAATAAGCTCAGAAACTATACATACTCAATAAACTAACCTTGTATTTCCTAAAGTTTCATGAAAAGTTTAAGATAAACAGTCAAGAATAGACATAAAAAGGAAGTGAGGAAAACAAGAGAAGCTTACATGACAGAGAATGACAGAGGTGGAGCCATTATAGCCAACCACAAACAAAAACCCCATGTGGCAGCAAGGTCTAGAGACTAGCTTAAACTTAAACTCTCCAGGCCATTTCTTTTTTTCTTCTTCAGAATTTTCACTTAAATGTAGTCAAAGCTCAAAGGCCTCCAAACATAAGGAATATCACCACAAATAGAATATAGATTAATATGAGGAAAGCATCAAAGGATTTAAACAAAAATTGGGTCACGGCTTGATTATCACAATTTCCAAGTCCGAGAGCTAAAACTAAGAAACAAGCAAAACAAAAGCCCAAAGCTGGAGGTCAGCCAAAGCAACATTCAAGATGCTAAGATATATTAGAGCTTTGTTTTGTTTAAAGAAAAACAAGCACTTTCAACTTACAAGCATCTTAAATCTAGGCTTCCTTGGCAATATTTTTATCATATAAAGTATATTTCAACCACTAGTTAAACCTCTGTTTCGAAAACGCTAAATGTGATTGAGGCTAAATGTGTTACAGTTGAGAACAACAACAAAAGGCTAGCTACTATAGATTGGAAAAGAAAACGTTACAGTTGTAAATACCATACATATAAGTTTCTGATTCTTGAAGCAAATGAAGTAACTATATCTCAATCATTCATCCAACTATGAAACAAAAAATAATAAGAAAATGAATACCACTTTTCTGTTGATTAAAACATACATATTTATTCTTATCAAATAAAGCTAATATATAAAAAAAAAACAAAGATATTGAGATTTAATTGTAAAATTAACCAAATCAAGCTCTCTAAAATAAAACAACAGAAGAAAGACTACTGATTTCTCTTTTTTTCTTTCTCCCTATCTCTCTGTCACTCTAATTTATATGAGTTTATAAGTTTTAGATATTAAATAAAAGCAAGCAAGAAAAAGTTGAGTATATATATATATATATATAAATATTCATATCTATTGTAATACTTTTCCATTAGTCTTATGTTCATCTATTGTTAAAAGTGGCTTTTGTTACAAGAAGAAGACTGAAAGGAACAAAGAATAAATTTAGACAAAATAAGGAGGTTATATAATATTGAACAACAAATCCAAGAAAAAAGTTTTAAGCAGTAGACACTTGAAACATATTTATTAAGTGCAGTACAAATAAGAGCAAATATGAAGGAAGCTATTCTAAAATACTGAGGAAAATTACCTGTTGTTTGAGCCATTCATTGTAAAGTTGTTGCCAACCAAGTTACTGCCAAAAAAAATGACAGTTTTTTTTAGACAGAAAGAGTTAACCAAATGGTACAAGCATGTTAACCCAAGAGAGAAAACTAAAGATGCATTACAGATAAGAGAGTGAGCTAATGTTGAAAAGAGAGTCTGGAATCTGTCCATTTAACTTGTTAAAGCTCAAATCTCTATAAAAAAAAAGTGCAACTTCATGAGTGAACATGAAAAGTTAATAGTGCAAGTAGGGTAGTTTTGAGTTTCTTAATTAACTTACAGTTTTTGTAACTTACATATATAATTGATAAATTACTACATGTTCACGTGAGATTTTGGTCCCAATGAGCCCAGGTGTGACAATTGTTAGCCAATGATTGAACCAACTTCATTTCTCAGTGTCTCACAAAAATGCTGCCTTGCTTGCCTAAGTATATATAACAGAGAATACTATAATTTACACACAAAAAATAGGGCATTCTACAGTCCCAAACATTAAGCAAACTCTCATATAGATTAAAGACCAAACATATTGGTAAGAGTGTCACATGCACCCAAACATTTTTCATGGACAGCTTCTCTGTTCTTATATCAGATAAAGTATAATAAAATGGTTTAAATTGAGGAAAATGGATTGACAATATATCAAGAACAAACTGAATAAAGTACTTATAGATAGACTAGGGAAAGAACATCATAGTGAAGAGGGAATATTGATTGAACCAGCACCTAGTCTGATCCAATCCCCATTGCAGGGTTGGTTATGTATAATGGATATTTGTTTAATTATTGGGATAAACTACCATCCACCATTTCAGATTCAGCCTTCTCATTTTTCAAGGTTGAACATGTTATCCTTCAATTAGATTATTTATTAAAAGAACATATTCTAAAGGAAGTGAAAGATGTTTGAGAGAAAAGATTGGCATAATAATATAGACATGTAGAACACAGTACATGACAAGGACAATGCTTATTTTGTTAAACATACATTGTTAATCATGTTTCTTATTCTTTAAATATTTAGCTTCTGAGAAATGGAGGATAGTTTTCCATGCATTTCAATTTGATTTGTATTGGAAGTCCTTGCTTTTGGTGTTAAAGAATCTACAGGATCCTTTTGTAAAGTTGTGATGGGGTTTGGCTCCAAATGTGGAACAGGTTGTAGTGTTAACATGGCTACTGGAACCTGGTTAGGCTAATCTCATCTCAACTATAACCATCCGAAGACTCGTAGATGATTGAGCTGAAAATACTTTTGGCAGAGGACTTCCTGAACTGGAAGTAGTGAAAGGAGGCCATATTTGCAATGCTGAAGTCTAACTTAGAAGAATGAAACAGAACAAAAGGACAAAAACACAATGCGAAAAAGATGATGGAAACCATGGTCGCTTTAGCTATCTGTCACCAGATTGATCCACTGGATTGATGAATTATATTTTGCTCGGGGCTACAACTTAATCTCTCTCGACTCATTGGAGGATGAAGGCTACAACTACAAGTCTTCAAATGGCATCATAAAGATTACTAAAGGCTCACGGCTAGTTATGAAATGGAATAAAGTAAATGGATTGTATGTGTTAGATGGGTAAATTGTATTTATTGCTGAAGTTGATGCTATTAAAGTTCAAGAAAATGAGATGCAACTATGGCACCAAAGGATGGGTCATATAAGTGAACAAGGCTTGAGGGAACTACACAACCAGAGAATTATAGATAAGATAAAAACATGTGCATTACCATTTTGTGAGGCTTGTGTCTACGACAAACAACATAAAATCAAGTTTTCAGTGGCAAAGCATAACACCAAGCAAATCTTGGAATATGTACATCAATATTCAAAATCGAAAACACATATGCAAAATCGAAAATTAATTTTGAAAACCACAAATTTTATAGATTCTATGAGATTCAAGCTGAACCAACTTCATTTCTCAGTGTCTCACAAAAATGCTGCCTTGCTTGCCTAAGTATATATAACAGAGAATACTATAATTTACACACAAAAAATAGGGCATTCTATAGTCCCAAACATTAAGCAAACCCTCATATAGATTAAAGACCAAACATATTGGTAAGAGTATCACATGCACCCAAACATTTTTCATGGACAGCTTCTCTGTTCTTATATCAAATAAAGTATAATAAAATGGTTTAAATTGAGAAAAATGGATTGACAATATATCAAGAACAAACTGAACAAAGTACTTATAGATAGACTAGGGAAAGAACATCATAGTGAAGAGGGAATATTGATTGAACCAGCACCTAGTCTGATTCAATCCCCATTGCAAGAGTGGTCTGTGTTAGGAACTGTATGAATATAATGAATGTAATCAAGCAAATGAAATTTTTAATCCAACAATCAATTATTCTAGCAACATAAATACTTAAACTCAACCTAAGAAAATATCCCATAAGAAAAATGTTAGGAACGAGTTTCCTAATACGCAGCGGAATGGTGGTGTGGTTGGCCCAGTGTACAACAAAAATTTTGTAACATATTTAAACTACCTTTAAATATGCGGATCCATTAATATACATACATTAATCATAAGCAAGATAATAATAGAAATCATACCTCTTGAAGCCTATCAAGTGTCCTTGCTATCTTTTCGTATTTAGAACGATCTTCCTATCCAAGCCACTCCCACATACTCACACCAAGATCTTCCAACGCGTTCTCTACACCTCAAGAAATGTGTGGGCACTTAGAGAATGAAGGATAGTTTATTTGTGATTCTACTTGATGTACTCAACTCATGAGATCAAGAGAATAGGCCTGAGAATTGGTTCTTTATTTTCAGGGAGAGAAAACTATCGTTCTATTTTTCAGAGCGAATGTTCAAAGTTGTCTCACTCACACACATCTGAATATTTTTATGATTAGTCATACTTAAAAGAAAATATTCAAATTTTAAAAAATAAATCTGTAACCATTTTACAATTTACTTTTTAATTAATTAATTATTCTATTAATGAAAAAATCCAAAAACTAATTTTTGAATTATCCATTAATTAATTAAATAAATAAATAAAAATGAAAATCTCATCCCTGAAAATGCCCTACATGCCACACACAGTCCAACTGTGTGTGCACGTGTAGCTTCCCTAATTTTAGGGATGTTGATTTTTCAATTTTTATTTAATTATTTATTCAAACTAATTTGTCAGATAAAATCCAACAACCTAATAACTAATTCAAATTTGAATTCAAATTAATTATCTTTTTAATTAATTATCAAATATAATTAATTATTTGAATAAATATTAATCTTTTAAATTCAAATCCAATTTGAACTTATCAGATTATTATCTCTCACTCAAATAAAGATATTTAATTAATTCTACCAATTAATTAAATCCAAAATTTTCGAAAATAAATATTTAATTTATTATAATTTTGAAAATTATAATTAATTAATTTTGTTAACTACAACTAATTTGTAATTAATTAATTAATCACTATTATCATATAATTGCATATTTGGCTTGAAGAATAAATTTCTTCTTAAATATGTCTTTAAACTATTTTCCCTTCATATCAACTCTTACCTTGAACAGTGTTGATAGAGCTGCTATGGGGACCTATGGACCTATAATTCCAAGCTCCAATAAATTTGAGATTATTAATTGAACTCTTTAATTAAATAATTTTAATTTATTAATCTCATGAATATTCCACTATAAATATGAGACTGCACTCTTGTAATTTTAGACATTTCATTTACTGAGTACTTTATAATCATAAAGCGTCCATTGATATAATCATTGCATACAACTTGACCCTCTAATAATGGTTCATAATTAATCGGGAATTAAATTACCGTTTTACCCTTTTAATTATCTCTTGTTTCTTTAAGTACCATTGACTCTACTAGTAAAGGTTAATTCATAACTAAATTATGAATATGAGCTCAATAACCTTTCAGTCCCAAAAGTCAACCCTTAAGAGAACCATCATTCAATCTCTTGCGAGAAGGCATAGATTCCATATCTGTATACTATGTCCCCATCCATCTACATTAATGAGTTCCCAAAACAAAAGTTTCTAGCCTGATCATTCTGACAGACCCTAACAAGTGAATCAAAGAACTCATATAACATAAACAGGAGTTCATAGAAACTTCAGGATTAAGATCTATTTATATATGATCATCAGTTGATATATTTAATTAATACTTCGAAACGGTATTTAACTAAGTATTAATAAACTTATCTGGTCCAGTTCTATATATTCTCTAATATATAAAGCATCTCCACTAAAGTGTCCTACCACACTAGTAATCCGGATCTAGATCACATGTATTCATAATACTAGTGGACCGTACTTGCAGTAATTAATCTAAAGATTCCATAACTTTATTGTACTGCGAACTATTCAAGTTCATTTATCTCAAACACAATCCTCCCGTACCAATACGTGTTTGAGATCACATATATGAACTTAGGAATTTTCCTGATATTTACATAATATTATCATAGAATAATATAGTCCATAAAATATATGCATAACAAATTCAATTTATTTATTTATTTCATTAAAACAATGTCTACTACATATGCTTTGAGGGCACATTTCCAACAAAAAATTTCACATGGATTTAAAATTGCCAAATATGGGTCTTAGCCATATTATTACAAAGACCCAAGAAAATGTGATGATATTGCTAAGACCCATGTGAAATTTCTGAAGCTGATTTTGAATTTTTTCTATACACAGGTCAAATTATAGCAGCTGATGCCAAAAAGAAACTAATCACATTATGTACATAAAACTTATCTCCTCAAAGCTATATCATTATCATTTTTTTTAGTAAAAAAAACTTCTCTTTGTTAATCATAATAATCATCTATCAAAGACATCAACACTTTTGAGAACACGATATGATTGGAAACATGAGGCTCTTGCGAAATGGTGAGCCAACTTATATGGAGACCATTTAATAAAAACAATATAGCCAAATATTATAGTAGCCATTTATGGCTGTGAAATTTTTTATTTAATCATAATCATAAGATAAATCAGTTTAACATAAAATAATAGTTTTGTACTCCTATGATAGTTGCGTCAAACTAAAACATCATATCTCCAATACAAAAACAAAGAAACATAAACATACATACACTCCACTGTTCAAAACTCAAGATTGGGATTTATTCTACATGAGTAATAAATGGTTCAGTTAATGTGGTGCTATTCTTTGTTAGCTGTGTTTTAGTGTCTCAGTTTCACAGATTCTAGACCATTCATATGTAAGACAATGGCATCAACCCCCAGCTAATCTGAGAAGCCTTTCCAGTTTCCATAATACTTTCCTTACTATTTTGTTTCTCTCATCCGTTTTCAATCAAAAATCGAGGATACCATACTAACCTATTATTTGTTACCTTATCTGAGTAAGGACAGTATTTTGCAACTCTCATTGTCTCTGAAGCCTAATTCAGATTTTGAATGACAAAGTGAGATTTTAGGGAGAGGTCTAAAACGGTCAAAAATATAATCCATTCATTCATGAAGTCCCAGTTCTATTTTCCTTTTTCTTTTTTTGGATTTGGTGAGTTGTTCTATGATGTTGTTTATGTTCTCCACCTCTCTTAATAACATTTTTTTATCACTAAAATGACAAATGCTTTCTTTCACTCCCTCTGTAGTTTTTAGGTCTAAGAGTAGTGATGCTGGCTGGCTGACTTGGGCAAACTGCTCAGCAGAGTCACCAAAACAAAGAAACAGACACTTTCACTTTAAAAGAGATTGTCAAACAACAAGAACAAAGCATTTCGATTGGAGGTGTTACTATGCTTTTTTTATTTGCATGTACAATTATTTAATTATCAAAGAATAAAAAATGGGCTAAAAATTGTTTTTTTTAGTTACTATTTGATTTTTTTTTTTTTTTAAAAAGTAAGTTGTAGATGAAGATTTTTATGGTAATATTTTGAAGACATGTTACTACTCCTTGTCTTAAAAAATAAATATTTAGTATTATGATTGGAGTTGTATTGAAAAGTTAAGGAATCTACATCAAATTGGAATAGTCAAAGTTGCTTTCACTTTCCAAGAGAGAAAAAAGTTTGCAAGTCAGTACTAGAATAACATTGGTGGATACCAGAAACTATTCTCAATTTTGGGATAGTTAAGTTATAGTCTTCTTTATTTGAATTTTTGTATGTCTATCATAAACAAAGAAGAAGAATAAATCTCTCTACACTCCAGACACCAAGACTAGAGTTCATTTTCTCTCTATACGATACAGCAATATATGATCATCAACATACATACACTCCACTATTCTCCAATCACAAAACCAAACCAATATTTGGCTCAAAAAATACCTCAACTCATTTGATAATAATTAATACTTTTAAAGCATCACCTCTGCATCTCAAAACATAAAATAAAAGACATCACCCCAGCCTCTGAATGTTGATTTCTTACAAAAATACAAACAACAAAGAAATGAAACCCAACTTTTCATTAGACTCATTCTCAGGACAACCAATGAGAGCAAGAAAAATGATAATTATAAAATCAAGAACATAAACAATAAGTGAAAAAAGAACAAGAAAATCAAAGCCAGTAATTCCCTTTGCTCTGTCTAAAAACAAAACAAACATATAATTGATGCTTTCCAGCCACAACAATAGTTCAGTACATTTGGCTGAAATTTAAAGTTATGGAAGGATTACTGATAATAGCACCAAACCACTTCAAACTTCATTAAAACCAGCAGCAAAAGATAATTCCTTGGTGAGATCAAACAACTTAAGATAATTCAGAAGTGGGTTCTTAGTTTTATGTTGTGATCAGATTTCAAAAATCCTACATCATTATCCATTGTCAAAAGCAATAACCATGAGTCTCCAACAATTAAAAGAGAGACGTCATCCTTGAAATCCTCTAAAGGTACAGAACATAGTAATATAAGTGTTTCTTTGAAAGGAAATCCTTAGAATTTTCTAAACCTGTTTAATCTAACCAAAGAATCTAATCTCAGCAGTCATTACTAATAACTAAACACAATACAAAGTACAAGCTACTAAAAAGATTAAAGGGCATATTGAAATATTCACTGGATTAGAAGACATTAATTTCAAATTGTGTTTCATGAAAAACATCAGATGCTGTAAACCCAAAAAGAAAAACAACTATTTCCTGTCATTCCTATTCAAACACAACATAGGCCACACTCTTATTGAAATCTACCAATCCAAAAACTCTTATTCGCAAATTAGATGCGATTATACCCATGTTTAAGCAATATATACATACATATATAAACACACGAATCCATTTAGTAAGAATTATTCATATTCATGTCATGTATAATCCCAGAATTATATTCAAAACAAAACCATAAATACTCAAAAAGTGACCACTGCGGGTCAAGACTTGGCATCAATCAATATTAGAGTGAGATGAAGAAACAAAAATATTGAGCTCATAGACAACAAAACACAACAATCAAAACATAAATATCCAAAAAAAAAAAATCAAACTTCAAGGGAAGATCTAACCTTTGTTAGGTTCTGAAATGAAAATTGAAATGGAGATGAAAATGATGAGGAGGAGGCATATATCTTGAGATTTACTTTGGCTCCATTTTTTTTTTCTTCGTCAAGGCTCCAGTAGGAGGTTCGGTCCGAGAGAGGCAGTGGTTCGGTCCGAGAGAGGAGGAGGAGGAGGTGGTGATGGGTATAGCAAGAAGAGAAAGGAGAGAAGGAAAATATGATGGAAAATGAGACAGAGAGAGAAAGAGATGAAGATTGGTTCGGTCCGAGATAGGGAAAATGAGAAAGAGAGAGAAAGAGATGAAGACTTCAGTCCGAGATAGGGAAAATGAGACAGAGAGAGAAAGAGATGAAGACTTCGGTCTGAGATAGGGAAAATGAGAAGGAAAATTTGCCGCTTTTTTTTCACTTGCCGCGTGTTACTTTACTCATTAACTTTATATATACTATAATACTTTTTTAATAGTATTATAATGATTTGTTATTGAAATGGGGTTTTGTTGTAGTGAATAAAACAAAAATTACATGCTACAAACCCCCAAGGAATTCCTAAGGGAATCAAACCGAACTAAATCTAGGGACTATGTGAAAATGTCAAAGATTTGCTTGCCAGTCTCAATGTATTCCAAGATCCGTATTTTATTCTCAACAAGCTCTCTAATGAAATGGTGCCTAATATAATTATGTTTTGTGCGTGAGTGTTGAATAGGGTTTTTAGAAATATTTATTGCACTAGTGTTATCACAAAAAACAGTTAAAGTATCCAATTCAAACCCATAGTGAAATTTTTCTCTCAAAAAATCAACCCAAGTAAAACAAGAGAAGTTATATACACCCACAAAAATGTATCTTTTTCCACTTTCAACCTGAATTGGACCCATTAGATCCATGTGAAGCAATTCTAAGACCTTGGTGATATTCACATCTGTGATACCTTTGTGAGTGATCTTTAATTGCTGACCAAGTTGGCAAGGTTCACACTTATTAGTAGATTCTCTACCCAACTTGGGTAAACCACGAACTGTACCTGCATTCGACAATTTTTTCAAGTTTTTGAAATTAATGTAACCAAGTTTTTCATGCCACGGAACAATAAAATTGTCGATGGCCGAGTGACAAGAAAGATTTTGAGAGAGATTATAGCAATTATCAACTGATCTAAATCCTTTAGGAACACAATTTCCATTTTGATCAATCACACTACAATCATCACAAGAAAAATTAATAATGTAACGACCCAAAATTTGCTAAAAAGGCTTAAGGGCCTTGATTAGCGTGTTGGGAGAGCATAATTGGTTTATGTGTGATTAAATGGTTAAATGCATGAGATGTGGCATGCATGATTATATGGTTATGTGGATATGTGATATGCATGTTTATGAGTATTAAATATGCATGTGGGCCCTATTTAGCTTATAAGGGCATATTTGTAATTTTGGCCCGTTGAGGGCATATATGTGATTATGTGTGATAAATTATTGAGACCACATTATTATGTGGATATATTTGTAGCATATGGCTTGAGACGATCCTATTGAGCGGATTGGCGAAATAGTCACAACGGGGATTAATACCCGGCTTGGGGGAAGCCTGGGGTTATTTTTGGGAATTTAGGGGATATCTTGGGAATTATTAGATATTGAGTAAATAATTAGTAATTAATTGGATGACGGGATTAGTTGATAAATATTAGGAACATATGATGAATTAGCGGGAACTGGGGGAAATGACCATTTTACCCCTAGGGTCAATTGTAGGGCTAGTTAATTAAGAAGGGCGTAATGGTCTTTTGCCTAGGAACTCAGGGATATACTCTGTTGACCCTTGATTTGGCCAACGAAACGGAGTCAAAATAACGACAAAGAATAAAAAGGAAATTAAGGAAAGAATCAAATGGGAAGAAAGTGACACAAGTGATTTATAGTGGTTCGGCACCAACTGTGTGGTAATAACCTACGTCCACTTAGTGTTCTTATTGATTTTGAATCCCAATGTTGTGATCAAAGAACTAGGGTTCTTGAGTTTTACAAGCCTTAGGAGAATTACAACCTTTTGTGGATAATCACACTATGCTCTCTCTATCAGTATTCAAGTTCAAGGTTCAAAAGTCCCTCCTTTGAGCCCTCTCCTTCATATTTATAGGCTCAAGGGAGTTACATGGGCCAATGGGCCCTAATTATCCTTAATATCAGTGTATCAAGGAAATAAAGAGAAAATATAATAAATGTAGTTATTACAAGATTGTGTATCTTAAAGGAAATAAAGTGAAGCATGTGACCAGGGTCGCATCTAAACACGAGATCTGATGAAGCAATAGACATCTGGTCGATAGGCGAACAACATCCCTTCACTTTAATGCTGCCACGTGCTATCCACGCGTAATAAATTCTTGCCACGTCATCAGGAGCCATTTTTGGGTAAACATTTGCCCCCCAAGTTTATTTTACTGCGACCAGCATAAAGTAAACTTAGGAGACTGACCCTTCGCATACCCCACCAAATTCGTCAAACCCGTCCATGCCTTCTCGAAAAAGGAAACCAATCATGTCTTTTCAGTTCCCCAAAATTTGTCTGATGGCTATCGTGCTTCCCCATGCCTTAAAAAGTTAATCTCATTATTACCTCTTTTACAGTTCCACGATCAATATAAATAACCCACTCTCTTCATTTTTTACTTTTTCCCAATCCTCTTGCCTTCAAGAACTCTGAAGAACAAAGTAAAACAGACCCAGAAAATCTCACCGATCCAAGTAAGTTTTCTGATCAATTTCTTTCTATTATGCTGTGCTGTTTTCCCTTTATTTTTTATCTCTGAGTTCTTGAATATCTCTCAGTTCTTGCAAAATGATTTTGGGGTAAATGGGTATGTTGATCTACCCTAAATATGATAGGAAAATAACACCTTGTTGGGGTTAGGAACTAGTTTGGTAGTTAGGATCATGAATTTAGGGCATAAAATCGAAGTAAAAATTTGATTTTTAAGCTTGTAGAAAAAACTGGGTTTTTCCCGCCCCTTCAGAGTCGAAAAAGGTTTTCTTGAAAAAAATTTTACTTCTGCTTTTTTATCTGTTTTCCAAACTGCTCGTATGTAATTTAGTGTTTTGCTAGAATGTTGCTGGTAGTATAAAAGCTTAACTTTTATACGCGAGCAACGTTATTCCAACTCTTAACACTTCTTGGTCTTTTGGACTGTAGATTCCCATCTCCCCTTCTCTGTTCGCAGATTTTCATGCAAGATCCATGGGTAGGTGAGAGGCCAATTGAAGATGACCTGTTCACTCAGCTGCTTGTGGATGAAGAACAGTCGTCGCTACTCATCCCAGAGATTCCTTTTTCTCGTATTCCACTTAACAGATCTCCTTCCAGTCCATCAAATATGGGTAGAGTAAAATCCACCGCCCAGAAAAAGAAACTATCTAAACCTTCTGAAAATCAGCCTGCTACTCGGGCTGAAATTCCCTCGACCAGTGGTAGAGCCGAGGCCATTGGTCCCGAAATCCAAAGACAAGCCTGCCCCCGCGATGTACTTTGACCAGATGTCGAATGGTACCTCGCTCCTCCTAGTCAAATTACTGCTAGGATGGTAAACAATTTCCTCAGGAAGTATGGACTTTCTGGGGTAACTTTATTTCTTCCTACCACCGACCAAAGGGCAAACCTGCCTGGCGGTTCCTTCAGCGCCTGGTCGAGGTATCACATTGAGGCAGGAGCAATCCTGCCTCTCCATCCTTTCTTCCAGGGAGTGGCCAATTACTTTGGGGTCGCTCCTTTCAAAATAACCTCCAACGGGTATAGAATGCTTTCTGCACTCTATATCCTTTACAGCCATAAAAAATGGCCTGTCCCTTCGCCTCATGAGATCAATTACCTGTTCGATCTCAAATCTAACCCCAACCAGGACAACACGGGGTTCTTTCATCTCTACCACCAGGAATCGACCCGCACCTTCCTGAGTGAGACTACCTACAAGTCTAATGTAGGAAAGTACTACCAAGAGTACTTTTTAACCACTGATCTAGTCGCCAACAACCTAGCCTTCACCCAAGGAGGTAACTTCTTTGTTCTCTTGGTCGTTTATTTCTTTGTTTTATCTGCATTCTCCTTAGAAAATTAGCTCTCTTCAGGTCCATGCCTACGACCAACTCCTACTCTAGAAATGGCGATTCGAGCAGCACTACTGGCCAACATGACTAACGTAGAAAAAAGCGTCAAGCAGCTGGTCACTAAAGCCAACTTAAGGCTGGTTGGGCTTGTGGCACCTCACCAGAACGTGAGGGAGTCAACGGCGGGGAGTGCCACTGGTGGAGAGATTCTCGAGCAGCACTGGGATGTGTCGCAACCTCCAAGGAGGAGGACAACTGGAGTGACAATCAGGGAACCCTCCAGCACCCCGCGAGCAGATGCTCCCCCTGCCCCTTCGGGAAAGGGAAAAAAGAAAGTGTCTGAACCCCTACACCCATCAACGAGTCTTCAAATGAGAACGGTACTGTCTTCTCATTCTTAGACAGTTTGCCCATTCCCTGTCATTTATTTTATGGGGACGGCAACTTTAAGTACACTCCAAATTTAAATTCAAATTTCTTCCAGGCAGTGAGTGAGTGTAGCAGTAGTTCAGTAAGTAATCTAGCGACCAATAGTTATAGCACGGGTACTTTACTTATAATTTCCTTGCTTTCATTTTTAACTCCATATATACATGTCGTCTAACTATTCACAATACTTCCTCACTTGTAGATATATCAACTGGAGATATGTTCGATCGCTACACCGCACCTGCTGCTCCATCGAGCAGGAAGAAAGAAAGCAAGTGGCACTGCGGGGAGAGCAGCAAGGCCCCTTCAACCAAGAAGGCCGGACTGAGGACCTTCCAACTGCTACTCCCTCAAAGGAAACAACACCACCTCCGGCACCACTCGACCAGCAATCTCCTCATGCACTAGCCGAGAAGAACTTTACCCCTCCAGCACCAACCGACCAGACACCTCAGGGCAATCAACCTGAAGACGCCCTGACTAGCACCGTAGTTGGCTCTGCCAGAGAGAGGATATACAAACTCTCAAAGAAAAAATGCAGTCGAGAGGCCATTTTCATCACCAACTCCATGGAGGCAAATCAAATAATCAACCGAGGGTTGAACGAGATAGCCAGTGTAAGTTGTTTTTCTTTAGCTATTATTTTACTTTGTCATTTTCTGCCATCATCTTATCTTCACCTAATCGCAGGGATTGCTAACTATAACTACCGATTAGCGCCGCAGAGGGGCTTTGGTCACCCAGACAAAAGACTCCAACACTAAGTACACTGAGGAGATGAAGGTGCTCGAGGGGAAGAACACTGAACTGCTCGAGAAAAACACTGAATTTCTTGGCAAGAACAACGAACTGCTCTAGCAAAACTCCCAGTTGATCGAAGAGTTGCTGCAGTTCCAGACTGCCCCGAACAAAGCCATTGCGGACAAAGAAAATTTTAGGGAGTGTACTAGACTTAACTGCCAAGAGGCCAAACAGCTTGAGAATGATCTGATCGCGAGCAGAAAGGAGACTGAGGAGCTGGAGGGGCGCGTCCAGGAGCTCGAGGAGACTAATGCCTGCAACTTGGAGAAGTATAGGGAAGCCACTCACCTTTGCTTCTATGAGTTCTGGAAGCATAACCATGGGGCCAACTTCAACTATCTTTCCCAGCGCTTGAGGTGAACTCAAATAGCCTGGTGCACTATTCACCTGGAGGAAGAAGAAAGAGACAAAATTCATGCCTCCCCAGAAATCTCCTTAGCAACGGGGATTGATGGTGCGGAAAATGAAGCTGGAACTACTGTCGACCAGGACACTCCTCAAGACCCTCGTGCTTCGTAGTGTTTTTATGTTTCTTTCTTTATCTTTTAGATACACGACCTATGGGTCGTGATGTAAAGAAAATTTCTATTTTTTATTGCTGCATGGGCAGCTTTTTTCCTTTTAGCAAACAATTACATCCGAGCAGTAACTGCTTGTGGTGTAAAAGGATTCATTTTTGGTATTATATAATATTTGCATCCTATTATAACACCTGTTCGCATGACCGAACTTAGCATAGTAACTTGGTTTGATTTAACAAAATAACAAAATTTCGAAAAATACTCTAAGTACCCTAGCATGCTTTCACTTATTTTGCTCATGTGTTTACATACCTTTTGATATGATTTGCTTACTAGATACCTTATATGCCCCCCAAGTGATTGAGGAGCTTTAGGTCCTCGAACACTTGCCTTGACTAAGACCTGTTCGAACATTTCTGCTCGTAGGATAAATTTTAAAATGAAAATATAGCAAAACGACACACGTAATGAGCAAATACTTGTAATAAATACAATAGTTGGCAAGATTGAATGGCTGCGCACAGTCCATTTTATTTCTCGTGGTAAATGGACAAAACGTGTCTGTACAAGTGATCACCAAAATGATCTTACACTTATTAGCGATCAGTCACATAAAATGACCAACCCTTTTTCATAACTTGTAAAAAGTAAAATTAACACAAGCCAATTCTTTAAGAAGAATTGTTTATTGATAGTACTTGCGCAGGTGTTCTCCATTCCAATAGCGAGGAATGAGATCTCCATTTAAGCGATCAAGTTTGTAAGTGCCTGGACGGAGGACTTCTTCAATTTGGTACGGTCCTTCACAGTTAGGTCCGAGTAATCCAGCGGCCTAGTCGCGGGTGTTGAGGAAAACCCTTCTAAGTACTAGATCTCCTACATTTAATTTCCTTTAATGTACTTTAGAATTAAAATACCGGGCGACCTTTTGCTGGTAAGCCGCTACTCGGAGTTGGGCTTGCTCGCGCTTTTCATCGACCAAATCTAGAGATTCCATCAATAGTTGGCTATTAGAGCCTTCATCATGCGTCATTCTCCGATGTGATGGTGGATCTAACTGGACAGGAAACATAGCCTCATATCCATAAGCCAAGGAAAATGGAGTATGGCCTGTTGTTGTGTGATGGGACGTTCTGTACGACCTGAGGACTTCAGGAAATTGCTCTGGCCATGCCCCTTTTGATTCCTCAAGCCTTTTCTTCAGAGTATCCTTTAGCATTTTATTGACTACCTCAACCTGTCTGTTTGCTTGAGGGTGGGAAACTGAAGAAAAGCTTTTGATAATTCCATGTCGCTCGCAAAAATCCGTGAACAAATCACTATCAAACTGTGTGCTGTTGTCTGAGACAATTTTTCTTGGCAGTCCATAGCGACACACAATGTTCTTGACGACAAAATCCAGCACTTTCTCAGTGGTTATGGTTGGAAGTGGCTCAGCTTCGGCCCATTTTGTGAAGTAATCAACGGCTACTACGGCGTACTTGACGCCGCCCTTTCCTGTGGGCAAAGATCCGATTAGGTCTATACCCCAGACTGCGAATGGCCACGGACTTTGCATCTGTTTTAGTTCATTAGGGGCTGCTCGCGGAATTTTGGAGAATCTCTAGCTCTTTTCGCACCTCCGTACAAATTCCATCGAGTCTTCATTCATTGTTGGCCAGAAGTATCCTTGCCTTAGGATCTTTTTTTCTAAACTTTTCCCCCCAGCATGGTCCCCACAAAAGCCTCCGTGGACCTCTCTCGTCAATTCTTTGGCTTTCTCTTTTGAAATACACCTGAGGAGTGGCATTGAGTATCCTCTTCGGTACAAGATTCCATCGACCAGGATATACCTAGCAGCCTACCGCTGAAGGGCCCTGACTTTGTTTCTGTCCGTCGGCAACACACCCTTTGTCAAGTACTCTATGTAAGGTGCCATCCATGTGTCCGCCGCCTGAATCACCAAAGAGGTTTCTTCTGTCTGGATGCTTGGTGCCGACAGTCGTTCAACTGGTACTATATTCAGGGTATCAGCATCCTCGGCTCTTGCTAATTTGGCCAAAGCATCAGCGTTCGAGTTTTGGTCGCGAGGTACTTGCTAGAGAGTATACTTCTCAAACTGGGCCAACAAATATTTTGCTTTATTCAGGTAGGCAACCATCTTTAGACCTCGAGCCTGATATTCTCCAATGATTTGATTAACCACCAACTGAGAGTCACTGTAGATTTTGAGTGACTTTATGTGCATGTCTCTGGCTAACCGTAATCCTGCGACCAGTACTTCATACTCGGCTTCGTTGTTTGAAGCAGTGAAGTCAAATCTGATCGTGCAGTAAAATTGATGTCCTTTAGGCGTTATCAAAATCACTCATGCTCTAGCGTGATGCTCACTAGAAGAACCATCTGTAAACAACTTCCATGAAGGGGTTTGGCTTTGAGGTTCAGGCTCTTTTGTTCCTTCTGGCTGCTCACTATCTGGAAGACCAGTGAGCTCTGCAACGAAGTCAGCCAGAGCTTGTCCTTTTATTGTTGCTCGTGGTAAGTAAGAGATATCAAACTGCCCAAGTTCAACCGCCCATTTCAATAATCGTCCTGCGGCTTCTGGCTTCTGCAGAACTTGCCGTAGAGGTTGGTCGATCAAAACTGTGATTGGGTGAGCTTGGAAGTATAGCCGCATCTTTCTGGAGGCTAAGATCAAGCAATAGGCTAATTTTTCAATAGGATGATATCGCAGTTCCTCTCCTATTAGCTTTTTGCTTACATAATAGACGGCCTTCTGCACGCCCTCTTCCTCTCTTACTAGAACAGCACTAGCAGCATATTCTATGATCATCAAGTAGATGAACAAAGTTTCCTTATCGACCGGCTTTGATAGAATCAGTGGCTGCGACATGTGAGTCTTTAAAGCTTGAAAATCCTGCTCGCACTCCTCCGTCCATTCAAACTTCTTGTTGCCTCTGAGCAGATTAAAAAATAGGACGCATATGTCCGTAGATTTGGAGATAAATCTACTTAGAGCAATAATTCTTCCGGTTAAGCTTTGAACATCCTTGATTTTTGTCGGCAATTTCATATCGACCAGGACTTTGATCTTCTCAGGATTGGCCTCAATTTCGTGCGAGTTTACTATAAATCCCAAGAATTTCCCTGATCCAACTCTGAATGAACACTTGAGGGGATTCAGCTTCATCTGATATTTATTTAAGACGTTGAAGCACTCTTGTAAGTCCCCTATATGTCCTTCTGCCTTCTTTGACTTAACCAACATGTTATCGACATATACTTCCATGTTTGTACCGATCATCTCCTTGAACATGTGATTGACTAGTCGCCGGTAAGTCGCGCCAGCATTTTTCAAACTGAAGGGCATCACTTTGTAACAGTAAAGCCATGCATCTGTCTGAAAGCTAGTGTGATCCTCATCAGGTGGATGTATACTGATCTGATTGTACCTGGAGTATGCATCCACGAATGAGAAGATCTCATGCCCTGCAGTGGCATCGACCAGCTGGTCAATTCTAGGGAGTGAGAAACAATCTTTAGGGCAGGCTTTTTATTAAGGTCTGTGAAATCCACGCACATTCTCCACTTGCCATTCAGCTTGGGAACCAGTACGGGATTAGAGACCCAGGATGGATAAAACGCTACCCTGATGAATCCCTTCTCCTTTAGCTTCTCGACCTCTTCCTTTAGAGCTTTTGATCTGTCTTTGTCGAGTAGTCTCCTTTTCTGTTGTACTGGTGGAAAACTCTTGTCTATGTTCAGGACATGGCTAATGACCGCAGGGTCTATTCCGACCATGTCTTTATGCGACTAGGAAAAGACTTCCTGGTTTTTCTTTAAAAATTCCACCAGTTCTTGTTTCGTTGTTGTCTCTAAATTTTTACCGACTTTCACAACCCTGGTCGGATCTGCTTCATCGATTTAGACCTCTTCAAGATCCTCGATGGGTCCTATCTCTTCATCAAAATCCCCAAAGCAAAGATCCAAATCCCTGTCCTCACTTTGGGCAACACCTTATTTGGTGACACCATCACCTGATTGGTCTTTTACATCACTAGTCATTTGCAACTCCTTCCCGGCAGCTTCCCTCGATCCACCTTTCTTCGCCTTAGATATCGAGGCATTGTAGCACTCCCTCGCTTCTCGCTGGTTTCCCAACACGCATCCTACCCCTGCATCGGTTAAGAATTTCATGGCAAGGTGCCAAACTGAGGTGACGGCTCGCAGGTCGACCAAAATTGGCCTCCCAATTACAGCGTTATACGCTGAAGGACAATCAACTACTATGAAATTAGTGCGTAATGTCCTATTTGCAGGCACAGTTCCTGCTGTAACTAGGAGCCTAATCGACCCTGTCGGGGCAAGCCCTTCGCCAGAAAAACCATATATGGTTTGGTTGCACGGCTCCAGGTCCTTGACGGACAACTTCATCCTTTCCAGTGAGGACTTATACAAGATGTTGACTGAGCTTCCTGTGTCAACCAACACCCTCTTAACCATCATGTTGGCAATTTGGACGTCAACGACCAGCAAATCGGAGTGTGGGAATCGGACGTGCTGAGCATCGTCTTCAGATAAGGTTATCAACTCCTCCTCTGTCTGAGCTTTCTTTGGTGTGCGATCCTCCACACTCATCATCTCGATGTCCTAGTCGTGGCGTAAGGTCTGAGCGCATCGCTCTCTTGCTTTCCCACTATCCCCTGCAAGGTGTGGGCTTCCACAGATGGTGAGTAATGTACCTACCATAGGAGCTGGTTGTAAAGGTGGCGAGCGTTGGCGTGCAGGCGCCTACTCGTTGCCACCTTGAGCCTCTCTCTGAGACCCTCCTGTGGCTCGTATGTATCTCCTTAGGTGTCCCTGCCTGATCAGGAACTCAATCTCATCCTTCAATTGGTTACACTCATTGGTGTCATGTCCGTAGTCGTTGTGAAAACGACAGAATTTTGTTGTATCCCTCTTGAAGATATCCTTCCTTATAGGCACTGGTCGCTAACAAGGGACATTGGCATTGGTCGCCTGGTAAACCTCTGCCCTACTTTTGACAAGGGTCGTATAGTTGGTGAATCTTGGCTCATATCTATTGCCTTTGGGGCCTTTATTTTCAGATGTTGACGGCTCATTGCCCGCCCTTTTTCCACCATTTCTGCCATTCCCATTCCCATTGCCTTTGCCATTGCCATTGGGTTTATTTGACCCGTTGGCGGCCTTGGTGGGATCTTCCTTCGGTACCTTATCTTTCATGGGCGACTTCCCCTCGTTGGCGATTGCATCTTCAAGCTTGATGTATCGATCAGCTCGATCCATAAATTCATGGGTACTCTTTACCCCATTCTTTCTTAGGTTGTTCCAGAAGGGAGAATGGCATCTAACCCCTGCAGTTAGGGCCATCATCTTTCCCTCGTCGCCCACTATTTTGGTTCCAGCCATTGCTCGCATAAAACGCTAGATGTATTCCTTCAAGGGCTCTCCCTCCTTTTGGCGTATCTCGACCAGCTGGTTGGCCTCTATGGGGTGTATGCGACCCATGTAGAATTGTCCGTAAAATTCCTTCACAAAAATTTCCCAGGATGCTATACTAGCAGGAGGGAACTTGAAGAACCACTCTTGGGCGGT
Source organism: Humulus lupulus (assembly GCF_963169125.1). Taxonomy (NCBI): domain Eukaryota; kingdom Viridiplantae; phylum Streptophyta; class Magnoliopsida; order Rosales; family Cannabaceae; genus Humulus; species Humulus lupulus. The sequence continues at coordinate 178,046,034 of NC_084793.1, forward strand.
GTCAGATAGGGTGGCGGGGAAGATCCTGCAGCGAGCATCGTCTGACACCTTTTGAATATCCATTTGTATCTCAAAATTGTTCACATGAGATACTGGGTCCCCGTACCCATCAAAGTTCGGCAGTACTGGCATTTTGAACTTGCTGGGGGTTTCTACCACAGCATTCCTCTGTACAAACGGAGTGCCTCTCCTCCGGTCATACTCTATGTGGGATGTCCGGCTCCAGACCAGCTGCTGCACCGCCTGGTTTAGAGCATCAATTTGAGCCTGAATTGTGTCTGGGATCGCTGGGGCGACTGGGGCCGGAGGAGCGTACTCATCTTGCCTCTCGTGTCTGTAGTTTAGTATGTCCCTCAAGTCATCATCCCTACGCCTTTTTTCGCTAGCGCCCAGGCGATCAAAGACGTTATGTTGTCGGGGTTGCCCCCCAGCGTTATGGCTCGCAGGCCTATTTTCTCTTGGTGGGGGGTTTCTATCTCCACCTCTTTCCTCATGCCTTCGAGCATCATTCCCCATGCCAGAATCAGCCTCATTGTAGTCATGGCCATCCCTAAACTGCGACCAACTATGGCGCGACCGGCTGGTCACGTTGTTTCCTCCTCTGGCTGGTATCTCCCGAGTGTCAAAGGGATGCCTGCGCTGGTCGATGGGTCCTCATGCATTATTATGCCATGGGGAGCCCCTAACTGCTGAGCCTGACTCGTTATGCCTTCTGTTGGCAAAAGGATGTTGCCCCCTGCTTGGTGGATTTGGCTCATTGTCCCCTGGGCGTCTAGGGCTGCGGGGCAGCTGCCTGACCTTATTCTGCCTCTCGCGCTGGGGATTGCTGCAACCATCTTGAGAGGGTGGTTTTTGCTCAGGATCCCGAATTGAGACATCATCCTGGGCAACAAGTGGTTGCTCCGGCCTTTGAAGGCTTGCTGACTAGAGTGGAGGACTCGGATTAGGGGCCCGTTGCGGTGGTGCACTTGGTGGCTGATCCGATTGAGAGGCCGGCGTAGCATACCTCTGGCCAACTAAATGGCTACTTCAAGAGTGGCCGTGGCATCTCTTTGTCGACGGTCCATTTCTGCTTGTCGCTCATTCAGCTCCTAGCGCTGACGCTCAATCTCCCTTTGTTGCAACACCAAGGTCTCTGTTGCATTCTCCTGATTGGCCCTTAGATTGGCTAACTCATCCTGCAACACGCCCAGTGTTTCCCTCAGCAACTCAGAATCCATTTCCTCCTCTTCAAAATCCAAGTGTGGTTCATTTTCAGCCACATTTGGAGGAGGTTGAGACGATGCAGCGCCAATAGCTTGTCAAGCTCTCTTGGATGTCTTCGCCATTTGATTTTCTTCAAGATTTTTTACTAAGCTCTCAATGAAAGCACCAAAATGTTGACCCTTGATTTGGCCAATGACACGGAGTCAAAATAATGACAAAGAATAAAAAGGAAATTAAGGAGAGAATCAAATGGGAAGAAAGTGACACAAGTGATTTATAGTGGTTCAGCCCCGACTGTGTGGTAATAACCTACGTCCACTTAGTGTTCTTATTGATTTTGAATCCCAATGTCGTGATCAAAGAACTAGGGTTCTTGAGTTTCACAAGCCTTAGGAGAATTACAACCTTTTGTGGATAATCACGCTATGCTCTCTTTATCAGTATTCAAGTTCAAGGTTCAAAAGTCCCTCCTTTGAGCCATCTCCTTCATATTTATAGGCTCAAGGGGGTTACATGGGCCAATGGGCCTTAATTATCCTTAATATCAGCGTATCAAGGCAATAAAGAGAAAATATAATAAATGTAGTTATTACAAGATTGCGTATCTTAAAGGAAATAAATTGAAGCATGCGACCAGACTGGTCACATCTAAGCACGAGATCTGATGAAGCAATAGACATCTGGTCGATAGGCAAACAGCATCCCTTCACTATAATGCTGTCACGTGCTAACTACGTGTAATAAATTCTTGCCACGTCATCAGAAGCCATTTTTGGGTAAACATACTTAGTAAATATTTGAGATTATCCATATACTAGAAAAAGCTGGAAACTTAGAGAGATACTAAGAATTTTCTCTTTCTCCCTCACGGATTGCCTCTCTCTCTCTCTCTTTAATTTGGAGCTAAGGTGAAGGGGTTGCTAAATTTTGGCCAGGAGATGGGAACTAAGTTGGTTCTAAGCTGGGTCAAGCTGAGGAAAGGCAAGTTTAAGACAGCCATAGGATGTTTGAGAAGTTAGGGTCATCAAATTCAGGTAAAACTCTTGTTCCGATACTTTGAATTTACTAAGTAGAACTGATTATTTTGAAGCCTATAACATATGTTTTATTTCTGGAATTTGAGTATAATTGGACTAGGGTTTTGGAGTGATGAATTCTGGTTGAAAATGGATAGTGATTAAGGTGTAATTGCTAAGGTTTTGGTGATTAGAAATATGGGATTTAATTTCAAATTTGTAGCTGGTTTAGTGTTTAAGTGAGGGGAGTTGTAACGACCCAAAATCACTAATAAGGCTTAAGGGCCTTGATTAGTGTGTCGGGAGGGCACAGTTTGTTTATGTGTGAATTAAGTAGTTTAATGCATGATTCTGTGATTAGCACGCTTGTGTGAATATGTTTTTATATGTTATAATTGTGAGGACCACATTATTATGTGGGTAAATCTGCAGCATGCAACTTGAGGCGATCTTAGGGAGCTAGTTAGCGGGAAAGTCACAACGAGACCTAATACTTGACTTGGGGCAAGTCAAGGGGTATTTTAGGTATTGGATGGTTATTTGGGTTATCAGGCTATGGAAATAAATAATTGGAGATATATTTGAGGTTAGGAAGCTTAGGTGGGAATACTGGGGAATTTTACCATTTTTCCCTCGGGGTCGTTTCTGGTACCCCGAGCCTCGGGATTGACTTAATTGCTTAAGGATAGAAAGAAAAAACTTAGAAAGTGGTGGAAACATCAAGAACCGACCCTTCCCTCTCCCTTTTCTTCTCTCTCAAAGAAAACTACAGAAAAACTAAGGGAAGTAGGTTGAAACACAAGGAATTGAATGGAAGATAAGGAATCTAACTAGAAACTGAGGTAAGATTTGAATTACAACTTTGACCAATTGATTATATAGTTTTGGGGCTGAAGTCTAAGAGTTCTTAGGTTCTTAACTTCAAGGTTGAATTAAGGCAGAAAGCTTGGGTGTTAGCTCAGTAATTGCTTGGAGGATTGAGTCTTCAGTGAAGGTAAGCTCCAATTTATGATTTAGTGTTTGAATTCTAGGCTTTTCTTACTGGTTTTGAAGTTCTTGAGTGTGTGGGTTTCAGAAATTAAAATGGTGTTTTGATGAGTTTTTAGATTAGGTTTCTGCTGGCTTAAGCTTCTGAAATCATGCAGGAATGTTTGTGATAATTTGAGTATATTACTGGGATGGTTATGAGAGGTTTTGAGTGGGGTTTGAGAGTCAAAAGTGGTGGTTTTTTCTGGGTTCGAAGGGGTCGGGCCGTGGCATGGGGTATGTAGGGCCGCGGCCCGTGTTAGTTTCTGGGCGAGGCTGAGCCTCTGGTTGGGGCCATGCCACGGCATAGGGAGATTGAGCTACGGCCCTTAAGGAAGTTTGTGTTTTTGGGATTTTAAGCATGGAAATTTAACCTAGGGTGCTCGGGATCGATTCTACTACCGTGTTTGGTGGAATTCGATGTTCTGGAGGCTAGAACCTTATCCGGAAGCCTTTTTATAATTATTAATGGTATCCCTTATCTTGGTTGTGACTAGGTACTAAGCTAGGGCTTGGGAAACAGATCGTGCTCAAGAGACATCTCTCGTAATCAGTATACTTGGAAATTAAAGGTAAGAAAACTGCACACAGATGTGAATTTATAATGGGACTAAGGGTTCCTTGTATTGTATGCTTTATAAAGAATGGTATTATGCCATGTGAATAATAAATAAACGGCCTAAGAGTGTCGGGGTTTACATTGCCACACAGGGCGCGGTTCAGCCACTGGTAGCTGAGGACAGCTTATTATGCATTGAGCTCGGTTTAAGCGAACCGGAGTCAGTGGAGTAAATAGAGGGTGCGACCTAAGGGCGTCGACCCTGATTATCATGTGATTTGATTATTATTATTATTATTATTATTGATTGATGGATTTGTCGTGCTGAATAGCTGAGTGTTGGTTTGTTGATTCTCTAGTTATGTCTGTGGACTATGTGATTAATGTGGTATGCTAAGTGTGTGAATATGCTTTAAGGGTTATTCAATTGTTATCATTGTTTTTTCTATAACGTTATATTTTCTTTCTGGGCCTTGGCTCACGGGTGCTACGTGGTGCAGGTAAAGGCAAGGGCAAGCTTGATCAGCCTTGAATCAGAGAGCTCTGAAGGCATAATGTACATGATCAACTGCTCAGCCGCCACGGTTGAGGAGGAGGCAGGAACAGGAGGACCATAAACGTCTGTTTTGCCCTTAGAGTAGCTAGTGGTTGTTTGTACTCTGGAACTTTTGTAAACCGACTTTCAAACACTGTTTCTTTTGGGATCCCTTGTACAAAATGTTTAATTATATGAAATGTATCTTTTGTGACCAAAACCTCTTAACCCTAGTTCATTAATGGTTTCAGTGACACGTTTTTAACCAAAATACTTGATTAGCAAGTCCTGCACCTTTATAATTACATAGTGTAGTGATCTTGGCTATCCAGGGTGTTACAACTTGGTATCAGAGCGTCCTACGTTTAAGGGTTCCTGAAGACCGGCTGGATATGTTCATTCCCTGCTAGAGACAAGCTCGATTCAGGGTTTGGTAATGTGTATATGTGCTTATATGCTTGAATGCTTGGAAAGAATTGTGAATGTTGTTATTTGTTGGATTAAAAGGAAGCATGAGATACTGATAGGGCCTTGCCCTTGACTACTATGTGATAATATTGAGGCATGCTTATTAGCATTGCTGTGCATGTAAATGAATATCTGAATGATTAACTGCATATTGTGTATGGATGGATGTCTATATCTTATCTGTTGTGTGGTGATGTTGGGGCATGCTTTTTAGCAATGCTGGTGCATGTGGATAAATGCCTATATCTTGATTGATTGTGATTGACTATGTTCCATTGGTGGATTTTGGAAAAACTTTTACCCTGTCATCATGGTCTGATTGCCGAGTCGTTGATTGCAGATTGACTTGGATAGCTATGCGTCCAAGAAAATCTACGCGACTAGCCGGCACTAGGTCTGGGATTGGAAGTGATGACCAGGGCCAGATTCCTCCTCCAGTCCCTGAGAACTGGTAGCAGATCATGGCTGAAATGCAAGCGCGACTTCAGAGCCATGATGAACAGATCCGTCTTCTGTGACAGCAGGCTCCATCAGGGAGTGTTACACTTATTGTGCCACCTGTAGTGGCATCAGTGATTAAGCCAGTAGAGGTTGGGAACAAATGGGAGCCATTGAATGAGCGGTTCTGGAAGCAGCATCCCCCAACTTTTGAGGGAGGACTACCCTGGACTTTATGAGGATAGAGGGATATGAAAGAGTGGCCTGTGCCACCTATATGTTGAGAGAGGATGCCCGCATTTGGTGGGAAGTGGCATCACAGACTAGGGACATCACTGCTTTTAGTTAGGATGGATTCAAGGATCTGTTCAGCCAGAAATACTATAATGTTGCCATCAGGGTAGCAAAGGTTAATGAGTTTGTGGGGTTGGTGCAAGGCAGGGCAGTATGACAGTTACTGAGTATGCCCTAAAATTCGATAGACTTGCGAAATTTGCACCAGATCTTGTGCCTACAGATGCAGCTAGGCAATGCAGGTTTATTCGAGGGCTTAATGCTATGATAGTCCGGGATGTTAGGATTACAACAGTACCTGGGGAAACAACTTACGCCCAGGCTGTTGAGAAAGCTCTTACTGCTGAGGCAGCGGAGAACAAGATTTGGAAGGAAAGTGCGGCGAGGCGCGAGGGTCGCAGAGTGGTGCCTCCTTCTTATGGGTCAGGTAGGGGCGGAGGCCCCAGTGATTTTAAGAGAAAGACCCCTGATACTTCGACCGCAGCTAGTCCTGATAGGAGGGGTCGGGGTAGTCAGGGTGGCCGTCAGGGTGGTGATGAGGCATGGAGGAGTTATCCGGAGTGCCCGAGGTGTAGAAGGCGCCATCAGGGCGAATGTCGGGCCAAGGCCTGCTATGTGTGTAGAACAATGGGGCACCTCTAGAATGACTACCCAGTAGTGAAGAAAGGGGAAACATGAAAGGTGGACAGCTTGACTTCAGCTCGAGTGTTCACTTTGACACAGGCAGAGGCCGAGGCTAGTCCCTCAGTGCTGACAGATCAGCTTTCTAGCGTTGGCTCTCCTTTTACTGTATTGATTGACTCTGGTGCTACACATTCATTTGTTTCTAGTAAAGTGATTGATAAATTGTGTAGACCTAGTGAGTATCGGACTGTGGGGTTTGGGACTTTATTGCCTATTGGGGAATTGGTAGTTTCTAGGAGGTGGATTAGGGCACTGCCAGTGATGATTGATAGCAGAGAGCTTTCAGTAGACTTGATTGAGTTAGGCATGGAGGATTTTGACATGATCTTAGGGATAGATTGGTTGGTCAAGTATGGGGCTACTATTGACTGTAGGAAGAAGATGGTGACTTTTGAGACTGAGGGTGAGGATCATTTTGTCTTCGTGGGTGCAGTGTGTGGACCCCGTGTACCCATGATATCAGCGTTGAGAGCTAGAGACTTGTTGCAGGGAGGATGCATAGGTTTTCTAGCTAGTGTGGTGGACACTACCAGGGTTTTGCCAGCAGGGCCGGGGGAGACCAGATTGGTGTATGAGTTCTGGATGTATTTCCTAAGGATCTACAAGGATTTCCGCCGCACAGGGAGATTCAATTTGTTATTGAGTTAGCCCCAGGGACAGAACCAGTATCAAGAGCACCATATAGGATGGCACCGGCAAAGTTGAAGGAATTGAAGATACAGCTACAGGAACTTCTGGATTTGGGATTCATTAGGCCTAGCTACTCTCCATGGGGCGCTCCAGTTTTGTTTGTTAAGAAGAAGGATGGAACTCTGAGAATGTGTATAGACTACAAAGAATTGAACAAGTTGACCATCAAGAATAAGTACCCTCTACCAAGGATCGATGACTTGTTCGATCAGCTACAGGGAAAGACATTTTTCTCAAAGATTGATCTTCGATCTGGTTATCACCAACTGAGGATCAAGGACGAGGACATACCGAAGACGTCCTTCCGAACGCAATATGGGCACTATGAGTTCTTGGTCATGTCTTTTGGTTTGACCAATGCCCCGGCAGCTTTCATGGATCTGATGAACATTGTGTTCAAGGACTTCTTGGATCAGTTCATCATTGTCTTCATCGATGACATCTTAGTGTACTCTAGTTCAGAGGCAGAGCACGAGCGAAATCTTCGACAGGTCTTACAGAGGTTAAGGGAGCATCGGTTATATGCCAAGTTTAAGAAGTGTGAGTTTTGGTTGCCAGAGGTAACTTTTCTTGGGCATATAGTTGGCGCAGAGGGGATTAAAGTGGATCCGTCTAAGGTGGAGGCAGTGAGAGATTGGTCGAGGCCAAGGAATGCCTCGGAGGTGCGGAGTTTCCTCGGGTTGGCAGGTTATTACATTGTAGCACTACTCTTCAGGATTGTAGAACTACTCTTCAGGATTTTCAAGCGCTGTAGCGCCATTATGATAACGTTGTAGCGCTATTCACATAAACATTACTTGGACTTCTTGCTCCCGAATGACTCGATTTTTTCTTCCACTTTCACATCATTCCACTCTTTTCACCATCTTAGCATAAAAAACCTGAAACATGAACAAACAAGCATAATTCTGCAATAAAATAGCCCTAAACTAATGAAAACCTTCCTAAAAACTAGACCATAAACGAGCCTAAAACTCATTTATCAAACTCCCCCAAACTAAACCTTTACTCTCCCTCGAGTAAAGAATCTAACTAGACTTAAACCTAAACAAATCATGTTTACATAACCAACCAATTCCAGCACTCAAGACTGATATGCACATATAATTCTCAGGAAAAAAATCATGCTATTTAAAATATTAATCAAGATTTTCAGTCAAAATACTTCACCCCTTCACTGCAATCTATTAACGCCAAAGTTCATTTACTCATAACTTGCAAATAAAATAATTGAACCACTTTATGCACATCAAATTCTCACCAACTAACCACATAACCAAGTTATTTCCATATGTCTGCACTACTTACTATTCTCCATTAATATAAACAAATGCACAAATAAGAATCAATAGGACTTTACAAAGGTTATAATAGAAGGCTTAGGTACGAGTAGATAAAAAAAACATTTTTAGGCTTAATCATACCACAAGCATTCCAACTATACAAACTTTCCCAACAATTTCAAACCACTCATCCCTTGTTACCCTTTTTTCTGTGCAATGATTGAGAAATTTTTTTTTTCTTTTCAACGATTGAGAAACCTATGCAAAACCAACTCATTATTATTTTTCTTTCTCATAATACACTCCCCCAAACTTTTTTTCAAGAGATAACTGTTTAGGACTGTAATCATTTTGCACTTTCTTTTTCTTTTCTCTCTTTAACTTTTCTCAATCACAAGGAATTTTCTGAATAACACATGATACATAACATCCCATTACACATTCACTCCCCTCACATAATAGTTTTCATGCTCATGGTATGGGTCAAAAAGAGTCAATGGTAATCCATTTCACAGCTAGGCTCAAAATATTGTGTTAACAAGAAAATAGTTATAAGGCTCAAAAGGGTTAACTAAGGATAAAATTTAATAGGGATAGCTTGAAAGGCACGACCAATCCAAAAATTGCCTATATCCTTTTCCTAAATGTACATTGTTTCAAATTTCATCTCAAATAGTAAGCAAACAGGTTCTAGAATTTTTCAATATTTTTCAATCCACAATCCAAATTCGATATGCATAAAATACTCAATTATAACATTTTTAATTACACAGATTTTTTCAGAAGCACATCAACTTTTCCTTTGGATTGTACAACATAACAGTCAATCAAATTAAAATGGTAATTATCATCAACTTAATATACACTCTAAAACATGACTCAATACAAACTAACTAGCAAACCAAACTGAAAAACACATCAAATAACATAAAACTAAAAATAAATCTCTCCCCCAAACTTAAAATTTAACATTGTCTGCAATGTTAAAGTGCATAAAGAATGAGAAAAGAGACTTACCTGAACATTCACGTCAATATGGCAGTTGTGGAGGCTGGGACAAAGGTCCCTCAAATGGTTGAGACGGCGGCGGCTGCTGTAGCGCTTAACCACCTAAACTTCAATTTCTTTTCACGGTTTATGAGTTACAACACAATTTTTCCATAATAAAACTAAAAACAACTAAAAAATCTCTAAAAACATTATTCCAATAAAAAAAAAAACAAAAACGAAAATAAATAACATAAAATTAAAAATTAAAAATAAATATAGGAATGCCTCCTAAGAGCGTTGTCTTTAACGTCTTTTAGTCAGACTTTTGTTTTCATTCATATTCAACTTGGATCAAGTCCTCCACGCATGTCCATGAGAGCCATAGTATCATGAGTTGGCCCTTGTTTCTTGTGATTAGAAATTATCGGAACTTTCCCTCGCTCATATAACATTCGAATCCTTTCATTAAAGTATTTTTTTAACCGGATACGCCCCTTTCTCATTCCGGTTTTAACTATGGAGCTTTTCTTAGATACTTCCAACTTGTTCCCTTCTTGGTTTACCACTTTAACTCTACAACAAGTTGGAATTTCTATTGCTGCAAAAACTTTAAATATAACTTCCTCTTTTTGTACTCGCAGCTTTAACTCACCTTTTGTACATCAATTAAAGCCCTACCAGTCGCTAACAATGGTCGTCTAAGTATTATTGGAATATTTTCATCTTCCTCCATATCTAAAATAATAAAGTCCTCGGGAAAGATGAATTTACTCACTTTTACCAATACGTCCTCAATCACTCCAAGAGGGTGATTAACTAGTCTATCTGCCATCTGCAAAGATACCGTAGTTGGTCGAGCTTCTCCCAAATTCAACTTCTGAAAGATTGATAGAGGCATTAAATTCACACTGGCCTCTAAATCACATAAAGCCTTTGTTTCTACTAAACCCCCTATAGAACATGGGATATTGAAACTACCAGGATCTTTAAGCTTTGGAGGTAGTTTCTTCTGAAGTATTGCTCTACACTCTTCAATTAGTGCAACCGTCTCATAATCCTCTAATTTCCTCTTCCTTGACAAAATTTCTTTCATAAACTTCACATAACTTGGCATTTGTTCTAAAGCCTCTGCAAAAGGGATGTTAATGTGTAGTTTTCAAAAGATATCCAAAAATTTTGAAAATTGTTTGTCAATATTAGCCTTTCGAAACCGTTGAGGATATGGAATTTTTCGTGGAGGCTCGGTGTATTTTGGCTTCTCTTTCTTTGGAAGGTCTTCAGTAACCTCCTCTTGTGCTGGACTAGTGACATGTTGATCCTCTATCTTCTTGCCCTTGTTTTCTACTGTAGGCCCCTCATACTTAGTCCCACTCCTCAAGGATATTGCATTACACTGCTCTTTAGGATTTACCTCTATTGAACTAGGTAAAGCCCCTTGATTACGATCCGCCATTAACTTTGCAAGTTGGCCAACTTGTGTTTCTAAGCTCCGAATAGAAGATCTAGTTTTTGTCATAAATTGGCTCAATGAATTAGCGGACAACTCTGGTTTAGTCATTTGAGGTGGTGGCTGTTGGTGTTGTGGCATTTTTGGCCTTTGAGTATCATAAAAGGTTCTTGGGTTTAGCCCATAAGATGGTCTATGTGGAGCATATTGAGGTGGACTTTGATGATACTGTGGTTGGTGCCCTTGATTATTACTCCACAAAAAATTCGGATGGTTCTTATATGTTGGGGTATAAGTGTTAGGGTATGGGTTGTTATTCAGTTGCCTTGGGAAATTACCAATGGTTTGAACCTTTTCAAGTGGAATATCATCTACCGAATAAGAACTTGTCGCTGGAAATTCCTGAAAGTGATGAGAGCCTCCACATGTCTCACAACTGATAGGAGCGGATTTTAGTTGCATCGCTTGACCTGAAATGTTGTTTTGTTGTTGCATTTGTTTCGTTAGTGAAGAAATTTGAGCAATGAGCATAGCAATATGATCAACTTCTAGATCTAATTACATCAGTCTTTTCTAGATCTAGGGTTTTTTTAAAATTCAAACTGCCTCCTTAATTTGCAGATTAATGACCCTTAAATAGTTTTCCAATCCTCCCAAGTGAAAAGACCATTTTTTCTTTCTAAAATTTTATTTATATTTGAAAATCGTGTCGATAGAGCTATATCGCTAGGTTTTGAGCGCTGTAGCACTGTTGACAGTGCCAAATTGCCTCAAAAATTGATGTACTAGCGTTGTAGCGCTAGTAATGTAGTGTTGTAGCACTACTCTTCAGGATTTTCAAGCACTGTAGTGCCATTATGATAGTGATGTAGTGCTATTCACAGAAACATTACTTGGACTTCTTGCTCCTAAATGACTTAATTTTCTTCAAAATAACTCCATTTTCTTCCACTTTCCACTCTTTTTACCATCTTAGCATCAAAAACCTGAAACATGAACAAACAAGCATAATTCTACAATAAAATAGCCCTAAACTAATGAAAACCTTCCTAAAAACTAGACCATAAACGAGCCTAAAACTCGTTTATCATCCTCCAATTCTCATTGTTGCCTTGGCGGCCAATCTGTACACCTCGTGGCCTCCTATCAGGGCTAGAAGCCAAAGCAGTATCCGGGGTCTTCCTTTTCTGGTCACTAGGGCCTCTGCCCCTACCAAATCCTATAAAGGGAGGTCCCAACCTCCTGGTATCTTTTCTGGCTGCATTCTCACACCAAATATTGTTCTCAACACCCTTTGCAGTAAGGGTTCTCTTCCCTCCCTGAGTGTATGTCATCAATCCAAGTAGTATTGTAATTCTGACATCCTGGGCTATCATAGAGTTTTGCCCCCTAAGGAATCTCTCCTTCTTGGTCACATCAGTAGGCACCAAGTCCATAGAAAACTTGGCTAACCTATCAAACTTCAGGGCTTATTTTATTACTGACATATTTCCCTGAACTAGACTGTGAATTCATCTGCCTTCCTAACTCTCACTACGTCATTATAATACTTCTCATTAAACACATCTGTGAATTCTTCCCAGGTCATTGTGATTACAACCCTAGTCTGGGACACCACCTCCCACCAGATTCAGTCATCCTCTCGAAACATGTATGTGGCACAAGCCACCCTTTCGTTGCCCACCACCCTCATAAAGTCTAGGATGGATGTGATCATGCTTCTCCACTGCTCAACCTTGAGTGGATCTGTGCTACCCTCAAAAGTCGAAGGGTGCTGCTTCCTGAACCAGTCATATAACAACTCTCAATGGTTCTCTATCTCAGACTGTTGTTGTATGACCGATACTGTAGCAACAGGTGGGGCCTCTGACGCAGTGTTCCCTTCCAGAACCTACTGTTTCCTCAACTGGTGAATCTCTTCTTCCTGCCTCTGCAGCCTAGCTTGCATATCAACAAGCACTTATTACCAGTTTTCAGGAGCTGGTAGAGGGTTCTAACACTGGTCATTACTTCCAACCTGATTTTCAGCGCCGACTAGCTCATTCGATTGCCCGAACCATACTTCCAAAACTATCTGCAATCAATGACTCGGCTTATTAGGCAATAGTAACAATATTCCATGCCAACCCACAGTCCAAAACCGACCAAATAAGCATTCACATGCATCAACAATGCTAATAAGCATCCCAATAATTCACACATATACGATCATGCTAATAAGCATGGCAATTCATATTCATGCTCAATCAAGGTGCTAATAAGCACGAACTTAGCATTCATAAGCATCAATAGTGCTAATAAGCATGTTCCTGGCATTCATATGCATAACATAATGTTATTAAGCATTTATAATGTTCAAGAGTAATAATGATGCTAATAAGAATTTATATAGAATTTACAAGCCACGATTGTGCTAATAAGCACATCTTTAATATGCATACAACAGTCAAGGGCCAGGCCCTATCAGAATATCTCATGCTCCCTAATGAAACAGGCAGGTAACTATATTAATAGTTACCAAACCCTTAGTTGAGCTTGTCTTTAGCGGTGAGAGTAGATGCCCAGTCCATCATCACCAACCTTTAAACATTGGTCGCTCTGATACCAAGTTGTAATGCCCTACTAATTAAGGATCGTTACGACATGAGTTTAAATTAGTGATGGACTCGCTAAATGACTCATTTGGAAAAACATATGATTAAGCAACTAATGGTTCAAGTATTAAAAATCTTGGTCAAGGAATAAACATTTCCATTAAAATAAAATTTTAGTCTTTACATGGGATCCCAAAATACAAGTTTAAAAATTGTTTACAACTTAAGGATTACAAAATAAGCCGACCTAAGTGGCAAAACAGGGTCCAACCCTAGTTCCCCTGCGATATATCGGTCGTGGCAGTCAAACGGATTGTATATGTATACATCATCTCTAACTCTCTCCAACTCATGGCTAACCAAGCTTCTCCTTACCCTTACCTCCACCACTTAGAACCCGTGAGCCAAAAGACTTAGCAAGAAAACATATTAACACACTTAGATAATCAATAGAATATAACAGCATGCTTAATAGTAATAATTGAAACCAAGCAAGCACATTGTACAAGTAAGCGACCACAAGGTCACACAAGTGTGTATCGCACTTCTATTTATTCAACTTGCATCTGAGCCAATCAAGTGCATAATACAATCCTAGGGTGGTCTAGCCTTAATGGTCGACGCTCGATGTGCATAGTGTCAACCACAGCTTATAAGATGAGCCTTGTAAACCCTCAACTTATAAGCCAAACCTTTTAACCAGATATGCCCTCGACTAATAGGCCAAGCTTTTAATCAAATGCAATAGATAGATCCTCAACTTATAAGTCGAGCTTTCCAGTCAAAAACAAGCATACATATAATACATTCATCACATACACATATACAACACATTACAGTGTACTTAAACAAATATTCATAGGCATAATTATAATCATGCTCATTAACTAGGCCCGAGCCCTAACCATGTTTCTCACACATCGAGTGTAGTTTTCTTACCTCGATCCTTGTGTGAGTAATGAAACGATGCTGAGCGCTATCCCTAACCCGAGCTTGGCGGAAACCCTACTCACAACATAAGTATATGTTCGTCAGGAATTAATCCTAGAAGCGAGTTCCAAACTGAACTCGAACTCTCAAACCATGATTCCCAGCTAACGGGGCACTAAAAATTTCCTCCGAGCCCCCAAGTAGGCTCCCAAATCAGATTCCCAAGCCCCCGATCCTAACCCTAAAAACTCAACATTTCGGCATTTCGAGTCCCCTGACGCGATCGTGCCCACAGAAAATTTGGGACTTCTAGGCCACTTGCACGATCGCGCCCCACAATTCAAGCCCTCAAATCGAAACTCAATTTAGCCCTTTTCTAAGACACTAGCATGGTCGCGCCCGACCTAGCACGGTACAGGAGGTAAGTATTCTTCAGGCTGCGAGGCTTATGCCCTCTATGTTGAACCCGATGGTCAAGAAATTGATTTTGATGGATGAATGTTATTTATGATGCAATACTTGACTTGTGAATGTCTGAGACATATTGCTAGATTATTTAAATTTTACAATGCATTATGTGTATGCCATGAATTTGAGACTTGTGTTCTAGTAAGTACTTAGCTCCCTTACTGGGTGTTATAGCTCATTGGTTACTCTGTGTGTAGGTAAGGGCAAAGCTTAGAAGCCCTGCTGACAGCTGGAGGAGATTATATCTTATGTAAGCAAACTGTGAATCGGCTAATCTGTAGGGTTGATAGGGTTTTCTCAAGTCTTTCGATAAGTTTGAAGTCAAGTCTTTTATGTTTTATCTTCGAGTTTGGGTCAAGAAGGCCCTATGACCAAATACTCTCTTTTAAGTATAATTTCAACTGTGTTTTTGTTTTAAACTACTGAGATCTCATACTTTTTTATACTTTTAAACTCGTTTTGTGATGTAAAAACTTTATTTAGTTTATCAAAGTTACTTAAGGCTTCTAACGACCCATTTTTCAAAAACTTGACAATAAGGGTCAAGTTGACCACTAGGTTTTCGCTGTCGTTTTCCATTGAGTCTAGTCTTAGAAATTTAGGTCGTTACAAGAGTAGAGGGTTTTCCACCTCTTTTAGGAAGACGTGCCCACCTACCCTCTCCAGTGCCTGGAAACATGTCACACCCCCATAGGAGTTTGTTCGGTTCTTAAGTACTGTTGACAATTGTCTTTTCACTTTGTTGCCTCCATTCCATGCACTTTATTCTAACCATTCAATCTGAAGATCTTTTAACCAAATTACTCTCATTCATTCGAAGACCAGCCCTATATATACCTCATCTCTTCCATTATTACTTTTTACCCTCTTCTTTCAAACTCACAAAGAACTAAAAATACTAGACCTTCTATTTCATTCTATTCTTTCAAACCTCAATCCCTTCACAAACAAGTTTCTTGATTGTGGTCTTCAACAAAGTCCTTTTTCATCTGCTAAACTACATCTCAACCAACACATTTCTAGGTAAGAATCTTCTCCAATCTTTGCATTTTTCCCCGTGTTTCAAGGAATTTCTAGCATATATATGATTTTTACGTTTGATTTTTCGAATAGGTTGAGAACAGGAAGTTTATCAAATAAGTTATAGGACTAGGAATTGCAAAAAATGGTAAATAGGTATATATTTCTTGTTTGAATTCTATGTTTATTTGCCAGTTCTGGGAAACTTATAGGTTATGTGATCTAAGTGTTTTTATGCATTAAAACTGCCTTCAAATCTTGATTTCTTCTGCATGATATCTTAGACAATCCCTGTACTTTCTTAGGTCAGAGCACGTGCTTTAGTAGTGCGTGTGAAATAATAGGCACAACTTAAGTTCTTCCTTAGATTTCTCAGATCACAAACATGAACCTAGATTGATATCCCCATCTACGAGCTAAACGATACGTCCCTCAAAGTCCTAGATCAGAATCACCTTTTACCCGTAATTCAAGTCTGATCCATGATCACGGCCAATATTTCGAACAACAAAAAGAAACCGACCTAAGGGATAGGCACCTCCAAGAGATTGTTTACGTTCATCGCCACACCTTACATCAAGCAGCTCGCCCTAAACCATTCTATTTAACCAAAATCCCAAGAGCCATACCTTTAGATCGCCGCCTAACAGCTACAATTGATTTCTACCTAGGCAATCTTAATTATCACATAAAACTAGTCACCATAAATAAGAAAGTTCAAAAATTAACTAGCAAAGTTTCCAACAGCCAGCCCGTACAAGATAGTCTGATTCCCTACTTTGGTCTAGTGGTGGAAAGAGAGGTAGAGAACAATGCAAACAGCTTCTTCGAGGCTAAATTGATTGAGTCACGAGTCGACTCAATGGAATATATACCTACCTCGAAATGTTATGCTCATCCACCATATCAGGGAGAGCGGAGATGCACACCATTCGAGGATGATTTTGGTGCCTGGAGTGATGAACATTTGAAGGTCAAGGCTAACTTGTCGTTGAGCTCATACTTCACAAAATTTCTAAATTACGTTAAGCACGCTCGGTTCGAGCTCCCCCTAAATACCTATCGTCTCCTCACAAGACTAAAATATTTATTCCCAAAGAGGGAGTAGGAAGCGCACACTCTAGAAGATATTTTATACTTTTTATTCTAAAGGCCAACCCCAACCCGAAGACAAGTGGTGAGGGGGTCTGTTATCTTACTAATTTCCCCAAAAAATCTCCTTGTATTGAGCTCCAAGGAGACTTTAAGTATATATTTTTCATGACCAACGGGCTCTTGAGCTGTGAACACCAATACTTCAACCGAGCTTGTAAGTTTAAATTTTATTTGCTTCCTTTTCTTTGTTTGCTTCATCATTAACTGCATGTTCTGACTCTCTTCATTAATCATGCAACTATCTACAAGAGGTATGAAGCTTTTATTGTTAGGCGAGATTAATATGCCCAGGTTACCACTTTTCCCACCAAGGAGAAGGACTAACGGGCTATTATGACATACGCCAATATGAGGTTATGTAAACTTTTGACAGATGGTCGAAGAAGCTGAGGAGGTCTCTCCATTAGTACGTAGGTGTCCTACTCAAGTAGCCAACCAGGAAGGGGTTCATTCTAGTGATGGTGATGTTGATGTCACCTTTAGCCAAGGTAACCGTCAAAGTGATATTAATTGAGTTGCCTGCTTTCTAGTGATCGTGACCATGAGTGCGCGAGGCCCTTGCGCATGGGTGCGCGAGGCCTTGATGCCCAGGTGCGTGAGGCTGGTGGTGCGAGGCACCTGGGTGCGCAAGGGCATGAAATCTCGCGATACCCTTTGGTGCGCGGGGGCGTGATGTCTCGCGAGGCACTTGGGTGCGTGAGGGTGTGGCGTCCTGCAAGGTGTCAGGTGCGTGGTAAGTAGACGAGGTTTGGTGAGGCATGGAGTGTCTCGCTGTGTGTGACCTGGAGCGCCTCGCCACGCGAGGTTGGGCGAGGCTTGGTGCGTCTCGCTGTGCGAGACTGGGCACGACTGGCCGAGGCATGGAGGACCTCGCTACGCGAGGCTAGGTGAAGCGTAGGGTGCCTCGCTATGCGAGGCTAGGTGACGCCTGACCGAGGCATGGAGGGCCTCGCTACACGAGGCTGGGGGCACGGCTGGCCGAGGCATGGTGGGCCTCGCTATGCGAGGCTAGGTGAAGCATACGGTGCCTCACTACATGAGGCTAGGTGACGCCTGGTCGAGGCACGGAGGGCCTCGCTACGCGAGGCTGGGTGTGGCATAGTGCGGGACACCCTTCTAGGCATGAAACACCTGATGGCACGAGGCCATTGGCCTAGGGAAATGCTCACCTATAATTTCCATACTTCCATTGAGGAAGCTTTAAGAGAAATTATTCCATATTCACAAGACCCATAGGTCCGAGCCCAATAGCATGAATGCCGGACCTTTAACCACGTAGCCTAACCAGGGACCAGAGGTTTTTTCCTTGGTCAATTTTTTGGCATCCACACTTGCCCCCCAGTCTATAGGGAGGCCTTTAGGCGTTCTTGTAGACTCTTCTCTTCCTTTTTATTATTCCCTCTTTTTTTTTTTTTTTTTGTATTTATCATGCTCGAGGTCCTTTGGAACCCACATGAAAGGGGGTTCGATAGGTCTCTCTTTGGTGCACCTTGATTGTGTCTATAAGGATACATTGACCCCTTGGGTTCTGGTTATCCTTTTACATAATTTTGTGCGCGCTCATTATTTCTTGCGAGAAGTGTCATTCTCGTCATTAGGCATAGTACTATTTTTGCAAGCGTCTTCTTTGAGACCCTTTTTGCAAGCGTCTTTTTTGAGACCCTTTTTGGAAGTGTCTACTTTGAGACCCTTTTTGCTAGAGTCTACTTTGAGACTCTTTTTGCAAGCGTATGCTTTTGAGACCATTTTTGCAGGCGTCTACTTTTGAGACCCTTTTTGCAAGTGTCTACTTTGGAGACCCTTTTTGCAGGCGTCTACTTTTGAGACCCTTTTTGCAAGTCTCTACTTTGGAGACCCTTTTTGCAAGCGTCTACTTTGGAGACCCTTTTTGCAATTTTTGAGGTGATCTCCCCTTGGGTCCGGACTTTCATGGGTAGATGGTCTTCGTTCAATCTCAAACTTGGTCGGCGACCCCTCTAGCACGACGCCCCCCTCTATATGGAATCTTTAGACGTATCGGTTTTAAGGCGACTGGAGGAAGGTTTGCTTTCTTCAACATGTGAGTTCTTACGACCCTCTTCCACCCGTATGTACTTCTGTGCTCTCTTGAAGAAATCATCTAAACTTGAAACTTCTCTTTTGAGCATGTTACCCCGTAACTTGCTTTCTGGATGAACTCCGGCTGTAATAGCCATCTTGAGCTCCGCTTTGGTTAAACTTCCCACCTTTGTTGCTTCTATACTGAACCTATGGATGTAGTCCTTCAGACTTTCATTCTCGCCTTGTTTTATGTTAGCGAGGTTGGTAGCTGGCATGATGTAATCATAGGCTGCATGGTGTTGCTGAAGAAATTCATCAGAGAATTGTTGCCGTGACTCGATTGTTCCTGGCCTTAACCTCTTGAACCACTTGTACGCCACTCCTTTAAGTGTAACGACAAAGCAATGACACTTTTCCCTGTTGTTGACCCCTCTTAACCTCATCAAGTTATTGAAGGAGTCTAAGTGATATTTTGGGTCTGTGAAACCCTCGTACGGAGTCATGCGAGGCTCTCTGAAGCCAGTGGGTATTTGCTCAGCCTGGATCTCCCTTGTGAAGGGTGAATCACGATCAAATTCTTCATCATACATGTGCCCCCCAAGTGCAGTAGTGATCTTGCCTCGTGGGCTTCGCATTTTGGTGTCTAGTCCCCTCCTCTTTTTGCATAAGGAGTCTTGCGGGTTCTCGGGCTGATCCCTTGCCTTGGTTGTGATCCTCGGGGGAACCGCGGGGGGTGCGTTTCTTACTTCTTACCTCTTCCCATGGAGCTTTTTTCTTAGGCCAGGGGCGCCTCTTTTGAGGGAACTTCGGCCTCGTTCTTATGACCATCATCTTCCCTCCGCCTTTGCTCCTGGGGACATTTTTTCGGGCTAGGTCCCCCATGGTACTTTGTCTGGGGGGTTTTACTGGTGGAAAATTGGGTTCCCCCATCGTCTATGGGGACAGTGTTTTCCCCTTTTTCATGCTCCTTCCCTTTACGCTTAGGGAGGGGTATGCTTGACTTTCCTTGCAGTAGGTCATTTAAAACTTCCTGCATGTTCTCTATCATGGTTTCCAGCCTTCGAGTCTTTTTATGCAACTCATGAATCTCATCCTTGTAGAAGCGAGTCCTTAAGCTGGAACTTACCGAGCGTACTCCGGGACCCTTGCCTGGCCAGTGCGTCGAGGAACCTGGGTCTTGGTGACCTGAGCGTGGTGTCAACGGGGGCCGGTTAAGCGGATACACTGGCAGCTCTGAATGACCTCCGTCAGGCCGGATAGCTGGGGACGATGCTTTCTTCTCCTCCCCTGGGGGAAGAGGATCCTCCGGTCTACCTCCATGCTTAGGCGGAGGGGGGTCTTTCTTGGAAGCCCTCCACTCTACTCCATCCCGACAAACTTCATCATCTTGCATTTTATGTAGGCGTTTTGAACGTCTTAGCATCTTTCTATGTTGGAAGTGATGAAAGAACGTTGGCCTGATGCTTGTTCTTCCCACAGGCGGCGCCAAACTGTTGACGGTGAAATCTCGTCAACGAAATCAGATCGGAAAACTCATAGATAAGTATGAAGATATTTAGATTTAGATAAAAACTTAGAATAAGCTTAAGGAAAGGTAAAACACAGATCAACAATGGAATAAGCCTATGTATATTGCTCAATAGCCTAAGTGTACAATGAGTTTTTCCAACCCCTTTTCTGGAGGGGTAAGGATCTATTTATACTGGAGCTCTAATGGCTCCTCATACATTGTGGTCCCAGGGGATAAGACTGTACATAGGTACATTTTCTGGGTAGTGGCATAGGTCGTGGTGGAGCATAAAGTCATGGTGTCGGCCTGGCATGTGGTCAGAGGTGTGCACATAGTGCTTCCACCCTCTGTACCAATATGTACCTTTGTAACGACCCAAATTCAGTGTTAAGGCTTAGGGCCTAGAGTAGTATGCCTGGAGGGCATAATGGGATTTGGTGTGTGTCTTTATTAAGCTTAATGCATGATTACAATTATTGCACGTTATGTGATTATTTGATTATTTGAGATGCATGACTATGTGAATTAGTATGCATGTAGACCTGATTGTCTTAGAATGAGCATGATTGTAATCTGGCCATGTTAGGGCATATCTGTGATAATTGTACTATGTGAATTGTGCCATGTGAGTGTGGTGTTATTATTAGGATGCACGTATCGAGACGGTCCTAGTGAGCCAATTAGTCTATAAGTCACAACAGGATGTTGTACCCGGCTCGGGAGGAGCCTAGGGGTACTTCGAGAATCTTATAAGTTGAGTTGAGAATGAGTGATTAGTTATTGGTATTTTGGTAACCATTTGTAACTGCTGTGAGTAACAAGTGTTAGGATAGAAGGTGGTAGAATTGAAATGAAAGTGTAAAGACTTAAGTACCCTTGAAGGTTTAGCTTAGAAGGATTAGTAAGAAGGGATAATTTGGTCTTTTGGCAAGGCAAATAGGCAAGTTTCAGCTGGGTATATGGGGATACGGTTTGGGCATTTGGGTTCACTTGTGGTTTTGATAAAATTAGAAGAGAAGGAAAAGAAGAGGAGAGAAAGGCTAGGGCAAGGAGAGGAAAGAAGAAGAGGTGTGGAAGGGGCTGAAGTGGGAAGCTTAGGAGGAGATCAAGGAAACTTTTAGGGTGTATTCTACTCTTGAGGTAAGGATCTTATGCTTATTTAAGTTTGTTTTCTGTGTTGATTGAGGAATTTAATGCTTGAGTTAAGATTTTCATGGGTTTTGGTTTGGGTTGCTGAATTTGAGATCAATGGTGTGGATCTTGGGTGTGTTGATGTTTTGACCTTGATCCTAGTGTTTATAGGGTGTTAGATTGTTCATTTGAGGCTTGGATTTGAGTTTTGAGACTTAGGTACTGGTTTGGGGTGATTTGGAGAGGTTAAAGCTCGAGAAAATTGCAGGAAAAACCCAGAATTCTGGGTCTGCGAAGGTGTGCCGCGGCAGGGCTTTTGTGTGCCGCGGCGGGGGAGCTTCTGTCTGTTGGGTGCCGCGGCACAAGGAAATTTTCAGGATAGCTTTTTTTGGCAAGTTTAGGTCTTAGTTCCGGGGGTTCGGGGGATGCCTCCGGGGTGTTGTTTTAAGGTTTTAGAGGTCCTGGGAGTACGGGATTGGTCCCGGGAAGTGGTTTTGGGCTTGGTTAGTATTAAAAGTGTTTTATGTGTGTTGTGACTAGGATTTCGGAAAGGCTCGTGCTAGTGGACCGTGCTCGTGACCGTGGTGCATCGGAAAGCACGGAATACAGGTAAGAAAACCGTAACACCCGAGATTAGGGCATGGGCCCACTGTGTGATTGTAGGGCACGGCCCTAGCTTGTATTGTGTGCAAATGTGTAATCTTAGATAAACTATTGTATGTTTGAATGGCTATTTCATAATGCATGATATGTGTGATTGTAACTGAATGAACGGCAAGGCCGAGAGCGGCAAGGGCCGGGTACGGCAATGGGGCCGGAAGCAACGCTCAGCACATGGGATGCTATAGCGAGGGTGGGACCCAAGGGATACATGAGTTATCCTACGGTAATGACCGAGACCCCAAGCTTTGGTAAGGCCTCTGGGGCGGCATGGCCGTGCTTGTTTAAATCGATGATTTTCCTATTTTTCAGTAAATTATGCCAGTGATATTATTATTGCATATGTTATGTACTATTTGGGTTTTCTTGCTGGGCTTCGGCTCACGGGTGCTCCGTGTGGCAGGTAAAAGCAAGGAGTCTGTCAACCGGCCATAGTATGGAGAGCGTGGGGGCGGCGCGTACATGTTCGGCCTGCCCGACTGCTTTGGTTGGGGGCATTTTGTAAATGGCTGTACTGATCCATTCTTTTGATAGTTAACCTTATTTTGGGATCCCAGATGTTTTATACTTACGTTTTCAATGAAGTTAAACATTTTAAAGAGTACAGCCTTAAATTATGATTTATCCACACTTTTGGTTTTAGAAACCACTTAGAGTCAGTCAAAAGCACGATTTCTATTTTAAACTCACTTAGTAACGGCTCTAAGGTAGTAGGGCGTTACAACCTTCACCACATGCGTGACATAGATGTCAGGGTCACACTTCTGTCCTCCTCATGGTCGTACGTCCTACACCCGTACATGTACAGGTACTTTGTATCTGATGAATATGTTGGTGCATGGAATCTTGGGGGACCATGGGACCATGGTGGTGTGAGGTCCTTGCATATGGGTGCGCGAGACCCTTGCACATGGGTGCGCAAGGCCCTTGCACATGGGTGCACGAGGCCCTTGGTGTGTGGCCGACAAGCGTTTAGTGGAGGCCATGCCTCGCGAGGCCCTTATAGGCACGAGACGCTTTAGGGGGGCGCAGGACCATGAGTGTGCGAGGCCCTTGTGCATGGGTGCGCGAGGCCTTGATGCCCAGGTGCATGAGGCTGGTGGTGCGAGGCACCTGGATGCGCAGGGGCATGACATCTCGCAAGACCCTTTG
Source organism: Humulus lupulus (assembly GCF_963169125.1). Classification (NCBI taxonomy): domain Eukaryota; kingdom Viridiplantae; phylum Streptophyta; class Magnoliopsida; order Rosales; family Cannabaceae; genus Humulus; species Humulus lupulus. Next base: position 178,069,330 of record NC_084793.1, read on the forward strand.
GTGCGCGGGGGCGTGATGTCTTGCGAGGCACTTGGGTGCGTGAGGGCGTGGCGTCCTGCAAGGTGTCAGGTGCGTGGTAAGTAGACGAGGTTTGGCGAGGCATGGAGTGTCTCGCTGTGCGTGACCTGGAGCGCCTCACTGTGCGAGACTGGGCGCGGCTGGCCGAGGCATGGAGGGCTTCGCTACGCGAGGCTAGGTGAAGCGTAGGGCGCCTCGCTATGCGAGGCTAGGTGACGCCTGACCGAGGCACGGAGGGCCTCGCTATGCGAGGCTAGGGGCGCGACTGGCCGAGGCATGGAGGGCCTCGCTACGCGAGGCTGGGTGAAGCATAGGGTGCCTCGCTACGCGAGGCTAGGTGACGCCTGGTCAAGGCACGAAGGGCCTCGCTATGCGAGGCTGGGTGTGGCATAGTGCGGGACACCCTTCTAGGCATGAGACCCATCCGAGGCATGAAACACCTTGATGGTGCGAGGCCATTGGCCTAGGGAAATGCTCACCTATAATTTCCATACTTCCATCAAGGAAAGCTTTAAGAGAAATTATTCCATATTCACAAGACCCATAGGTCTGAGCCCAATAGCATGAATGCCCGACCTTTAACCACGTAGCCTAACCAGGGACCAGAGGTTTTTTCCTTGGTCAATTTTTTGGCCTCCACAATGTTCTTGATCATTCGGGTTCATAGCGATCTGGTTATAACCAGAATACACATCCAAGAAAGACAAAGGAAAAGGATCTGGTTATAGCAATCTGGTTAGCTCGTGTCCTGCTGTTGCATCTACTAGCTGATCGTTCCTAGGAAAAGGAAAACAATCCTTGGGACACACTTTATTGAGGTCAGAAAAATTAATACAAGTCCTCCATTTTCCATTCGGTTTAGGTACTAGCACAAGGTTGGCTATCAAGGTCAGATATTTTTCCTCCCTAATGAAATTTCATTTAAGAAGTCGAGCTACTTCTTCTTTTCGGGCTTCCCCCTAGAAGTGAGGAATTTCATCACCATATATCGGATAGAAGTAATGGCTTCAAGACCGATCAAAGCTGGTCATACGAAAATGGTGTGTGTAAGTATTTGGGCAATCTATCACAATAAAATTGAACATCTTCGTTGGAGTCAGAGTTTCTTCCCCAACGGTTACAACGAGCTCAATCATTCATGTCGCAACTAAACCTTCTCGTGAAAAACCATACAACATTATTGAGCAGGCTTTCAAGTCCCTGACTGAAAGTCCCATCTTCTCCAGGGTTGACCTAAATAACATGTTGACCAAACTACCATTGTCAATCAGTACCCTTCTGACTTTTTTATTAACTAGCTAGACAGTTATCACAAAAGGATCATTATGTGTGAGTTGAATGTGACTGTTTCCATCTTCCCTAAAAATGATTGGTTGTTTATATATCCTTTGTTGTTTGGGCATCTGCTTCCCTAGAATGTGTACCAAATTATCTTGTGTCTTATGCTCTTGGACATACCTTTTTTGAGCCCCCTACTCGTTCTTGCTAAATGAGGTTTGTCTAGTATGGTTATGTTATCAACTCCCTCTATTGGAGGATGTATGACTTGATTCGTCGGTGTAGGGGTACCGTGAGAATGTTTTGTTGGTTGACTCAGACCTGTTTTTGATTCAAGACGAGCTGTTGGTTTGGTATCATCCAGTTTTGAGCATATTTCTAGTGGTCTAGCTTGAATGAGTGTTTCAATCTCATCCTTTAACTGACAGTAGTCATCAGTGGTATGTCCTATGTCATTATGAAAATGTCAGAACTTGGTCGAATCTCGTTTGGCCCACTGATTCTTCATGGGCTCGGGTTTCTCCCATGTTAGGCAAGCTAAATTTTCCAGATATATATTTTCAAGCGTATCTTTTAGTTCAATACACACAGTGAAAACATAAACATAATTTTCTACATCCTTATTCTTTTTTAGTTCTGGTCTAGTTTCCCTCGCAATTTCATTTTCTCTTATTGTTACCGTCCTGACCATTTCCTGTTGCTGGTGGCGTGGCTACAGGTGTATTGGGAATAGTGCCCACGGGTTGAGTTATAGTTTTTTTGACGAATCCGTTGTCGATTCTGCTTCTTCCAAACTTATCCATTCTTGAGCTAGGGATAAAAATTCATCAATTTTCATGACTCCTTTCGTTTGGAGCTCTTTCCAAAATTTCCCTCCTAGAGTGATCCTAGCTTGAATCACCATAAACTTAGCATTGCCATCTACACCCCTAGCTTGAGCTGCAGCATTTGTGAATATGTTCATGAAAGCTTTAAGGGTTTGTCCTGACTGTTGTTTTATGTTAGCCAGGGAATCAGCCTCTACCCACCTCTCTTATGTTGCACTAAAAATCTTTTTACAATCTGAAAACAATTGACTCTAGGGCATGATCGAGTGTCTTCAAAATTTATCAAACCACTTTTTAGCAGCTCCGATCAAAGTGGCAGGAAACAACACACATCAGAGATCAACGCCAATGTTGTGAGCTCTCATCAAGGTGTTAAAGGTTCTGATGTGATTGGCTGGATCAGTAGTTCCATTGTAGGTTGCCATATAAGGTCCCTTGAACCCAGGATGATATGGAGCTACTACAATATAAGGTGCAAACAGATCAAGGTCTTTATCAAAATCATCACCATCCTTTTTCTTTTCAGCTAAAAGGATTCTCATTTGTTCTTCCACAAAATCCATTCGTTCTTGGGTGGAATCCTAAACTTCCAGGTTAAAAGGAGCAGATTATTAGTTCCCACTCCTACTAGTACGTTATTTATGTTATGATTCATCTAAACTTCAAGTCGGTTATCTATGACATTCTTGTTTTCATACCTTTCATTGGGATTATCCCTTGGCTGTATATAACTTTGCTTGCAATCTTGATTCTGTTGCGTGCTTTCTGAGTTAAGATGCTCGCGCCAATCTGTTAGAGTATTATTTCGAAAACTATGGCCTAAGTTTAAGTAGTCACGTAGATCGGGTTCTTTTCTTCGTGATTGATTTTTATAGACAATCTTTAACCTATTCTTGTGATGAATCTCCCTCCAATAACTTCATTATGCAAAACTAACACAGTTACATATATGAGTTCTCTTGAAGGAGCATGATTACTTATTCATTTCCTCGAAGGGAGGCATTTTATCGAGCTCTTTGCTAGGAAACTTAGGCTCAAGGAGAGGATGGACTATAGATAGGTGAAAGACGATAGCGTATGGGGGAAATAGTGTGTCGATTATTTGATAATAACATCCACCGCTATCACTCTCTCCTTAGGAGGAAGTGCATCATCTTAGTTTTATCTAGTGGATGAGACCCGAGCCGGTAGATTAGGGAGAATCCTATTCCTATTCTCTCTTATAGAAGTAGTATTTCCTAAACGAACTTTTTGTTGCTCATCTTAGGGAGCTTGTCCCGAAGGTATTATACTTTGAGTAGCAGTCTTGACATAATGATTGACATTCGTACAAGAACGCCCACAAGATTTGGTCCGATGAAAGCTATTGACACGGTTTTTTGCCAACAGTGAACTAAGAAGTTCAAGAATGAGGAATTTGGCTTTATCTAAACCGTAAATAAGAACCACTCAAGAATTTACGTGGTTCAGTGATTAAAATTCACCTAGTCCACGAGTTTGTAGCATTGCTTTGTGATCTCTGAGAAAATTGTTTATGATAATTTTAGCAGAGTTTTGGCATACAAAATTTTGGTCACTTTTTCAGTCCATTCGCCCTCTATTTATAGGGGTTAAACGAACATTAACTGCCTGATATTATACGCTTATCAGGCAGGGACTAGAACAGTTACAATATGTCATTGACTCGTGTAACATCTCCGAGTCCTTAGGAATTTAAGTCTGTGATTGAGGCGATCTAAGGATGAAGCTAAGTGACCTCAATGATTTTTGAAAGATTTGTACAGGAGATCTCCTTGAAGTCTAATCTCAGCTAGGCTTTACTTGGGCAAAAAACCTTACAACTTATATAGCGTTCTAAGGATTGAATAACCTTCATTGATTGTTTGTCAGTTGTATCGCGAACAAGACATTTGAGCTCATGTTTTTTCAGTTACAACAAGACCTATTTGCTCTTCTCCGATCATCCAGACTGACTACAGGTGGTAACCTCACCATTATCTCATCAATGTGCCTATTAGCACTAGCTAATGGATCTCCTAGTTGGGCATTTTCTTGCTCAACCTACCGAACATAATAAGAGGAAACCAAAGCTTCTCTGTGTTGGGTTTTATGCCCTTATAAAACCATGTCAGACATGTAACATGATTTTATATTGTCAATAAAAGTAGTAGAAATCATTTAGTTTTGACAACCGTGTTGCTTGCTTGTTTTATTACATGATTATTGAAATAATACAAACATTTATAATATCTCGAACGTATGGATCATTACAATTATAGTGACTAGGTCACAGTGGATTATAGTTGTAATTATATGTTCAAAAGAACAAGTCCTAAGATTAGATCAGTGCATTGGATTTTCATTGATTAGGCAATCTACGATATAATCTACTTACACATTCGGGGTGTGATGTCTTGTCCAAGGCATTGACCAAGTAAATAAGATCAAATGTATTTGGTTACATCGGACTAGGAGCGATATTGATTATTGATTGATAAATAAGTATCGTTGTTATCGAATCTAATCAATGTCACAACGTTGACCATAGGTTAAGCCAATCCTACTTCTAAGTGATAATATTCTACTAATATATTATTTAAATATTTTGACTTGTTCGTTACCAGCTTACCCTACAGTCTATCTCATACTTACATCTTGGAGATTTAGTAGTGTAATTGAGTGGGAGTATTATTCATAGATATGAAATCTATAACTTCTGTCTGAGAAGTGAAAAGATGATTTCCTTAATTGCTTTGTTCAAAAGGTTAAATGATTTAAATTCCATTTCTTTTATTAAGTTCACGAAAAATAGCATTTATAAGGAACTTAGTGGGAGTTAAGGATAAAATACTAATGAGGGGCAAAACAGTAATTTGCACCCATCTCCTTAGTAAGTCATCGATAGAGGATTGACTGACTGTAATGGTTATAACAATGGATAACGTATTTATGGTTTGGAAAATACGTTCTATGAATTCAAGAGTTTAATTCTCAGTCTATAGTGGAATCACGAGGAATTAATAAGGTAGTGAAATTATTTGTAAATAAATTAACGGTAACTTGTTGGAGCTTGATTTCATGGAACCATGGTCCCTGCATCACCTTTGAGTAAATCATCTAGAATGTCTCAATTAATTGATTTAATTATCAATTAGGATTTTTAAAGTTGACTAAGTCAATTTTGGAAAATTTACAGAGATGTGAGATTTAGAAAATAAAATAGAATCTTTGGGTAAATTTATTAATATTGATAAATTGGTGTCAATATAAATAAATTATATTAAATCAAGTTTCAAATTATAACTAGTTAATTTGAATAAGGATTTAATTAATTAATTAAAAAAATAAATAAAAAGTTTTAAATTTAGGCCCAATTGGGATTTAAATTCAAAACAAAGAGAATGGGCCCAAGTCCATTTGTGGGAGCCCAAGGCTTATATTTTATGTTTATTATTTTTTATTAATTTAAATTTAAATAAAGCTCATTAAGTTGCCTATATAAGGAATATGATATCTAGGGTCTTAAAAAAAAGTAAATCTCAGTTGATTCATTGGGTAAGTGAAAACCTAGACAATCTAATCCTTTCTTGGCCACTCATTTTTCTTCTTCTCTTCTAGATCTCTATCTCATGCGTTGAGAACTAGCCCACACTAGTTCTAGGTTGATCAAAGGCTTGGTGAGGAAGACTGTGTTGCTGATCTAGTTCAATCTCTTGATAATACTTTGCTACAGAAAGGAATCAAGGGTTAGAGAGATTGAAGGAAGGATTTGTTCCAATTCTGCTGTGTAATGTAATTTTTTACTTTACTCTGTATTTGTATTTCATAGGAGCATGTTCTAGGAATTTGCATGTTTGTTTAATAATATGTAAATTAAATGAAAATAAACAAAGATCCTGCAATGTGTATTTACTACACTTTGCTAGGGTGTGTTGATGAACTTCTCGTTTCCTGGGTGTTCCCTGTGTTGTGTTGTGGACATTTATTGGCACGCCGAGAGGTTCCCTCTCCTTTTGAGATAGGAAGCATGTATTCCCGTTGATCTCCATGGAGGGTTGACTCTTCCTCACGTGTTGATATTTTGCTCATCATAACCATCCTTACAACCAGAATCTTACAAAAATCAAGCCTAAAAGCTCTCAATGAAAGCACCAAATTGTTGACGTGGTTTCTCGTCAACTGAGGATTATGGATAAAATACGAGTTTAGGCTTGAACAAATCATAAATCAAAAGAATAAAAGATGCACACCATAATTTTTATGTGGTTTAGTTGGTAAATCCACCTAGTCCATGAGTCACTATTATTTATGTATGTCCTTGAAAAGAATTATCTGAGACAATTTCTCCAGAGTTTTGGTATATGAAAAAAAATTGTCCTTTTTCTTGTTCATTCCCTCCCTATTTATATTGGGAGATGACATGTTTGGGTAATACATAAGTTTGGGTAACTGCCCATAATTACAATATATTCACTTAATTGCTTAATTAATGACATTTATTACATAAAATTGGATCTTTTCCTTTTTGAGAACAAAATCATGGATCATTAGGGATCTTCTTGCGCATCGTCGTTGTCTCCAGTCCTTCGCGAGCTGAAATCACATCATGATGACTCGAGCAGATTTACTACAGCATACGAGCTAACATCATATGACCTGAGGAGTATCGAGACGATTAGATAACTTCCATCACAACACCTCGCTTCGAACTCGGTTGGACTATCTACGACATTGAACTACGAGCTTAGTCAATTACTTGCGAGTATAAAAGTGTAACACTTTCAAAACATTGGGTATTATAGCTACAATTTACTCTTGTATTTATTTAAATTAATGTGCATTTATATATGATTGATCATATGCTCATTCATTAGTCGATTAGATACCATACATGAAACCCCAGACAGTTTTTTTTATCATGCATCTCATATGTATAAACATGATTATTTAGGATTGTGTTATTTGTTTATATGGATTATTTTGGCGAAATCAATTGCATGTAAACTACTAAATTCGTTGGTAAATCACACCACATTAAAGGTGAGTGTACTGTTTAGTTAGTGTAACGACCCACGTCACTATGGCTGCTTCTTGGAATGACGATTGGCCCTACAAACCAACACGAGTCTTTCCAGCGTGCTTTGTCCTCACTCGCACGCTTCCTGGGAAAAATTCCCAGGAGGTCACCCATCATGAGACTATTCCAAGTCAAGCACACTTAACTTTGGAGTTCTCAAGTGATGGGCTACCGAAAAGAAGAAGCATCTTGTTGGCATATGTAGTACCCATCAATCTATTTAAGCCCTCTTCAACTATGTAGTCCCATACCTACACAGTCTTAGAATCATCACACTAGACCTTCCCCAGGCGATGTGGGATTGCATAGCTTTTACCCGGTCTTTCCCCCTACAGATCACAGAATTCTGACTGTCACAATTAGGCCTTTTAAGATAACCAATTTCAATTAAAAATTATTTGTATTAAAGTTTAATGAATGTAATTGTATCATTTATTGTACATTTAAGTCCCCATTAATTGAGGATAATTTTAATTAGCCCTCATTAGGGAACTAATTTCCATCAGCCATCTATAAACAGAACTATGACACACGTTGTAAAGGACTTGGATTTCATTTCTTGAGATTTGCAAGTGTTTAACACCCTAAATACAAGTGACTCGTGTACTATGATTAATTCATAACCTGAACCACGTAAAATCCCATGTCTAAATTTATATTTCTTTAAGCTTCGTTTTGATTAGTTGTTGGCGAAATTGCTAGCCAATGTTTTGGTGCTTTCATTGAGAGCTTGAAAAAAGCTTGAGTTGCAACAATGGTAACCACAAGAAGGAATCTCCTAGACGACGCTCCCCCCAACATCCTGTGGTAGGAAAACCAAGTCGACCACCTCCACTAATGTGAGTATTCACAGTCGTACCAAACTGTAACATCCCAAATTTTCTAATAAAGCTTAGTGCCTTAATTAGTGTGTCGGGAGGGCATAAACGAATATTATGTGCATTTTATGATTATATGAATTATGTGAGTTATATTATGATATGACTATTGTAGCATGTTTAGGTGTATTAAGTATGCATGTGAGCCCATTTCTTATTAGAATGGTATTTTCGTAATTTTGATATGTTGATGGTATATTTGTAAATATATGTGTTTTGTGATTTAGACCACACTATTATGTGGATATATTTGAGTTATTTGGCACGAGAAGATCCTAGTGAGAAAATTAGCAGAAAAATCACAACGGGGTTAAATACCCGGCTTGGGATGAGCCTAGGGGTATTTTGGTAATTTAGCACATTATCATGATTTGGTGATTACTTGGGGATATTGCAATTGATTGGGAAATATGGTGTTAATTGAGGATTAGTGGGAAATGGTGGCAAAGAACCATTTTTCCCTTGAGGGCATTAAAGAGCTAATGTATAGAAAAAGGGTATTTTGGTCATTTCATGCCTATGGAATGGCCTAGTCAATTAGAAGCCTTAATAAAAAAAAAATTATTAGATTTAATACTAGACAGCTCTCCCATTTCTCTCTCTCGTTTTCCCTCTTTCTCTCTTGGTTGTGATTAAGTTTTTTTTAATTTTGGATAAGGAAGTCCTTGAATTGGAGGCTTAGAGCTGGAAATTGGATTAAGGTGCAACTTTGGGTCGTAATTACTTAGTTGCGGTAAGATTTTTACTCTGTCTTTGGTAAATTTCTGGCTTGTTTTTAGTGTTCTTGAGTTTTAAACTGAAGGTTTAAATTTTGAGTTATGGTGAGGTTTTGGCTTGGTTCTTGGTGTTAATATGTTTCCTATGATGTGTTGTGGAGAGTCTAAGACTCAATTTTGGTTTCAATAAGACTTTGGGGTGAGTTTTTGGTGGATTGGGTTTGGAGAAAATGCTGGAATTCTGAGTTCGCGGGGTTGCGCTGCGACGCTATTCTTGGAGCATCGCGAGCCGCATGAACTCAGAGGCACTGGGGTTCTTCTAAACCGCCTTGGCGCTGCGACACGTTTCTTGTGCTTTTTTGGTTTGGGGCTCTCTGCCAAGAGGCGTGCCGCGACCCTTTAGGGGCAGGCTGCAGCTTTAATTGGGGAAAATGCCCAAATGATGTTTTGAGTTGCCGGGACTCAAACCTAAAGGCTCGGGAAGGATTCTACTACCCTGTTTAATAGAATTTGAGGTCCCGGAGGCTAGGACTCGGTCCGAAAGCCTTTATTCGCTCGTTATTAATGGTTATTTGTTATTATGGTTGTGACTAGAGTTCACCGATTGGCTCAGGAGGAAAGGGATCGTTCTCAGGGTCGTGATACGTGTCTCGTTAAGGACATGAGGTAAGAAAATTGCACCTAGTTTTTGGTTAGTATTATATTATTTTATAATATAATGTAATATTATATTATAATGTTTTAGATTAAATAAATGTGACAAAGAGTGTCACATATTGTAACATATAATAGAGAGTTACAATATTTAGATATATGAGATATATCCAAATATGTAACATATTTGGTGTTACAAATTTGTAACTTCCAAATATCACCCATTATTGTGTAGATTTGTTGTTACACAATATTGAGATGAATTTCTTAAAGCCATATGAGAAATGGCTAATAGAGATGTGATTTTAACTCCCATATTGTGTATGGAAGTTACAAAATCAAGTGGGAATGAATTTGGAACGTTTTGAAAAAATTGGTTGCTGGAAAAGGTCTAGGGTCACGGCGCCTGTTTGTCAGGTCGCGGCCCAAGTGGCTGACAGCATCTTCCAACTTTCGGTTTTATCCAATTTTGAATGTTTCCAACAGCCAAATAACTCCCAAATTCTCTATTTTAATTCCATAAACATCCAATTAATCATTGGTAACAGCCATGGGGGTTGGTGGAATTTGAAATTCAAAGGGTCTCAAAACTCTATAAATAGGAGCCTAATGCTCACTTATAAGATACAACTTTTCTATCCACTAGAGCACTTGGCTAGAAACACCTTGAGGCTTGATTATTCCAGAAAGCATTTCCAAAATCTGTGAGAGATCCCTTAGTGCTTGAGTTAGGGGGAAATAAGATCTTGAACAAAGGTTTCAAACCTTGTTCAAGTCGGTGATCCCCAACACTCTTCACTTTGGTTGTGTGAGTGAGAGTTCTTTGTTCATTGTTCTTGTTCTTGTTCTTTTATTCTATTGCTTTTCATTTCTTCTATTATTCACTATTTACTCTTTTATATGTATCTTTTGTTTTAGAGTTGTAATCTCATCTATATCTTTCATTCTACTACTTCTAGTTTATTTGTATCTTTTTGTCTTAGAGTTGTATTTTCTACTTCTATCATCTTCTACCTCTTTCTCTATATTTACATGTATTTTTTGTCATAGAGTTGTAACACTTTTTAATCAATAATTATTTATTTGTAATATTTTTGGTTTAGAGTTGTAATTATCTTACCATTTCCATTGAGGCAAAACTATATTTTTCCTAACATTCAAAAGCTTATCCCTTATTTGTTTCAATGGAAGGTGATACCATCAATATTATGAATCAAGACCTAGTGAGGTTGGATAGGTTTGATGGATCCAATTGAACTAGGTGGTAAGACAAGGTAAGAGTAATTATATGCACTATTTTATATAATAGTGATGAAATTTTATTTCATGTATTAGCATGTTTTCAAATGTTGATATATGAATAATTGTGTAGATGTTAACATGTTAATACAATATGAGATACATTATAATTGTTATGTTATTTTATAATATAATGTAATATTATATTATATTATAATATAATGTTTTAGATTAAATAAATGTGACAAAGAGTGTCACATATTGTAACATATAATAGAGAGTTACAATATTTAGATATATGAGACATATCCAAATAATGTAACATATATGGTGTTACAAATTTGTAACTTCCAAATATTACCATTTATTGTGTTAATTTGGTGTTACACAATATTGAGATGAATTTCATAAAGTCATTTGAGAAATGGTTATTAGAGATATGATTTTAACCCCAATAATGTGTTTTGGGGGTTACAAAATCATTTGGGAGAGTTTGGAACCGTTTGGAAAAACAGCACATTTTCAAGTGCTGAAACTGGGCTGTGGCCGCGGCCACTGATGTCCCTGGCCGCGGCCACAGGTGCATTTCAGGCAATTTTTTTAGTTTTTTCCAAAAAATGTTGAACGGTTCCAAAAACTCAAATAACTCACAAATCTCATTTTTAATTCCATATTAATCCAATTAAACATTGGTAACGGCCATGGGGTTGGTGAAATTTGAAATTCAAATGGTGTCTCTAAACTCTATAAATAGGAGTCTATAGCCCACTTGAAAGAAACAACATTTCTATCCATTAGAGCACTTGGCTAGAAACACCTTGAGGCTTGATAATTCCATAAAGCATTTCCAATATCTGTGAGAGATCCCTTAGTGCTTGAGTTAGGGGGAAATAAGCTTTTGGACAAAAGTTTCAAACCTTATTCAAGTTGGTGATCCCCAACACTCTTCACTTTGGTTGTGTGAGTGAGAGTTTATTATTTTTGTTCTTGTTCTTATTTTCTTCTATTGCTTTTCTTCTTTTTCTTCTTGTTCTATTTACTTGTACTTTTCTTTAAGAGTTGTAATCATTTTATTTCATTTGTTCAAACACTTCTAGTTTATTTGTATCATTTGTAATAGAGTTGTACTTTCTATTTCTATCATCTTACATCTCCTTCTCCTTTTATTTGTATTTTCAGTTATAGAGTTGTAACACTCCTTGTAACGCCCTACTTCCTTAGAGCCGTTACTAAGTGAGTTTTTAAGACAAAACAGTGTGCAATGAACTCGCTAACCGAGGTTTTTGAAACAAAAGTGTGACTAATTAAAAGTTAAGGCTGTAATCTTTGAAAATGCATCGTTTCATCAAAACTTCTATTATTAAACAGTTGGGATCCCAAAATAAGGTTTGAAAACTAATTACATCTTGAAATAAGGTTACAGTTTGAGAAATTATAAAATTATAGATTATTACAGCCATTTTCGAATAAACCCCCAACCAAAGCAGTCGGGCAGGCCAAACATGTACACGTCGCTTCACGCTCTCCGTACTCATGGTTGGTTGACTCAGTCATTGCCCTTACCTGCAACACAGAGCACCCGTGAGCCGAAGCCCAGCAAGAAAACTCATGCAGGACATAACATATGCAATGTATACAGTTTATCATAACAGATAATCCACAATAAACAAGTCAATCATTAGACTAAGCAAACACGGCCAAGCCGCCCCAGAGCCTTACCAAAGCCTGGGGTATCGGTTCTCACCGTGAGGATAACTCATGTATCCCTTGGGTCCCACCCTGAATATAGCATCCCATGTGCTAGGTGTTACTTTCGGCCCACGGCCGCCCCGGCTTACGCAGTACTCGGCCCACGGCCGCCCCGGCCTACGCCGTACTCGGCCCACGGCCGCTCATTTCATCATAATCACACATATAGTACATTCGAAATAATCATTCACACACATCATGATTCATTTAAGTTTAAACATTTGCACATAATACAATCTGGGGCCATGCCCTAACCTCGGGTGTTATAGTTTTCTTACCTGCATTCCGAGCCTCCTGATGCACTAAAGCCGCGAGCACGGTCCTCTAGCACGAGCCTCTCAAAGAACCTAGTCACAACACACAAGAAACATCCCTCATTACTAATCAACCCAAAACCACTTTCCGGGACCAATCCCGCACTCTCGGGACCCCTAAAACCTTAGAACAACACCCCGGAGGCATCCCCCGAACCCCCGGAGCAAAGGCCTAAAATTGCCTAAAAATGATGCCCTGAAATTAGCCTTGTGCCGCGGCACCCATCAGTCAGAGGCTCCCTTGCCGCGGCACGAAAAACCTGTGTCGCGGCACGCCTTCGCAGACCCAGAATTCTGGGTTTTCTCCTGCGTTTTCTCCGAGCTAAAACCTTACCAAATCAACCCAAACTCACACCCAAGCCCCAAAACCAACTCAAGACTCCAAATAAACCATCCAACAACCCATAAACATCACCAAAACATCTAAACACCCAATCAAATCCCCAAAATCCACATCCTTGATTTCAATTTCAGAAAAAATAAAAACTCAAACATCAAACTTAACCCATGCTCAAATTCTTAACCCATAACATAATCAAGCCTTAAATGTGTATAAAATTCCTTACCTCATATGGAGAATCCATCCCTAAGCTTCCTTCATCTCCTAGGTCTCCAACTTCTCCTTCTCTTCTTCTTCTTCTTCTTCCTCATGCCCTAGCTTTTCCCTCTCTTTTCTCTTCTCTTCAAACACTATCAAGACCAAAATAGTTAAGCCCCAAACCGTGTACCCCATAAAACCAGCTGCCATTTATCTAATTCCCAACCAAATGACCATTTTGCCCCTCCTTGCCTATCCTTTCCCACCTAAACCTCAAGGGTACTTAAGTCTTTTCATTTCTATTTCATTTCTACCATTTTCTTTCTAAAACTTGTTACTCTCAGCAGTAACTAATGGTTACCCAGGTTACTAAATCTCCAATAACCATTACCCACTAAATCTCAACTTAACCATAAAATTCCCGAGGTACCCCTAGGCTCCTCCCGAGCCGGGTATAGAAATCCCGTTGTGACTCTTGAGTTAACGAGCTCTCTAGAACCGTCTCGGCACGTGCATCACAATAATACAACCACACCCACGTGGTACAATTCACAGAATACAGTTATCACATATCAATACAGTTATGCCCAACATGGCCAAAATTACAATTATGCCCTTCTAACACGATCCGGGCCTACATGCATACTAGTAAACATAGTCATGCATCTCAGTTAAACAAATAGCCAAATAACATGCTTTAAATCATAATCATGCATTTAATTCATAAAATCACACATAAATCCCAACCTGCCCTCCTGGCACACTAATCAAGGCCCTTAAGCCTTATTAGCGAATTTGGGTCGTTACACTCCTTTTAATCAATCATTATTTATTTGTAACATATTGCATAGAGTTGTATTTTCTTACCATTTCCATTGAGGCAATATATTTTTTCCTAACAATAATATAGTTGACAAATCTATTTGTGAAAGTTAATGTGTAATTCTTATAAGTGAACTTTTGACAAGCTCTACATATTGTAGGGATTGTTAACCTTATGTGAGATAGTAGTACATACATTTGACATGAAAATTATGTTTTGAGAATTTATAAAGCATGATAATTAGGTAGTTTTTGACATGCCTATGTATTGATTTTATGAATCAATAGTATATATCAATATGTGGATTTGTGAATTATTGTATGATATTTGTGATATACTTACAATATAATTATGAGATTCAAAATGCATGCTAATATGATGGATATATGTTGATAAATTATGTGAAATTTCTTTGAGACATAATTATGTTAATATATAAAAGTATTTTGTTATATACATGAGAATTATCATGATTTTTATGGTGTGTCATATAATATGATTATTAAGGTGATAATAATATAAATATGTTTTATCCTCTATTATTGCAATGTGATGAGTTACCATTTATTTGGTAAATAAAGAGAATTATTTGAGAAATTAAAATTTCTCATTTAAGTGTTGATCATCTCAACTTATGAGATAAGAAAAGATGAACCTAAGGGGGTCACATCTTTTGATATGTGTCTTGCTATTGCAAGAAAATGGATTAAGGGGATCCAAAATTATGGGATGACAAATTGACCTATAGGCTTGGAGTCTAAAAGTGTGGTCAAAAGAGAAAACATCTGAGAATTATTTAGTGACAACAATTCTCAAATATTCAATGTCTCAATGAGGTGACATTACAAAATTGGAGAAGCAATTTTGAATCTTTATACCAATAGTGAATAAGGTTGAAGATAATTTTATTCATTCTTGTTAAAGATGGTGATATGTTTTAAATTAATCTCAATGGGGAGATAATTTTAAACCAAAGCATTAGAAATCAAAGTGTTTAAATAAATCATTGAGGGTTTATTTTCTTTGATTTAAGTGTTTAAAATTGACATCTTCAAATTTATTTTGAGGAGAAAATCAATTGATGTCAACATGATGTTTTCAAAAGAATCTCAAAGAGACTCTCAAAAAGCGCACAAAAGTTTTTTAAGTGATTTTGAGATTATTTAGACAACTAAAAGTGAAATTAGTGATTATTTGCTTGAGAAATTTTCACATGGTGTTTTAACTAGAGGTGGTAAAAGGTATTTTCTTACTTTCATAGATGATTTTAGTAGATATACCTATGTGTGTTCTTTTAAAGCATAAAGATGAAACTTTTGATGCTTTTAAATTATATAAATTAGAAGTTGAAAATCAAATAAATAAAAAGGTTAAGGTGTTAAGAACTGATAGAGGAGGAGAGTACTTCTCTAATGAATTCAATACATTTTGTGAAGAAAATGGTATAATTCATGAGTGCACCGCACCTTATACACCACAACACAATGGTGTTGCCGAAAAGAAAAATAGGACTTATCTAGAGATGATAAATTCTATGTTGGTGTTTTCTAAGTTGAACTTCAACTTATGGGTTGAAGCGCTTTTAACTACTTGTCACATTCTTAATCGAATACCGATGAAGAAAAGCAAGATATCTCCATATGAGTTATGGAATGGAAGAAAACCCAACATAGGATACTTCAAAGTGTGGGGGGGTGTCTTGCATATTGCAAGAAAAACGAACCTAATAGAACAAAGTTAGGTTCAAGAGTCATAAAGTGTGCTTTTGTTGGTTATGCCAACAATAGTAAAGCTTATAGGCTATTAGACTTAGAGTCTAATATTGTGATTGAATCTAGAGAATTTGAATTCTTTGAGAACATGTTATGTGACAACAATTCTCAAGCTTCAACATCTCTAAAGGAGAATGTGTTATATGAGAACAATTCTCAAGCTTCTACATCCAAAAATAATTCTCAAGAGAAGAATTCTCAAAAGAATGTAAAGCAACCCTTTGAACTTAGAAGAAGTCAAAGGCTAAAACATAATGAGAAAAGTCTAGTAGTGGATGAGATAGATTCTCAACGAATTTCATTCTACATGGTAAAAGGAAATAGAGAGGAAGTCATTAGGAAAATTCCCATTGTACTTCTTGTTGAGGATGATCCTAAGACTTATAAAGAAGCTTTGCAATCAAGAGATAGTGCATTTTGGAAAGAAGCCATTAATGATGAGATGGATTCAATTCTTTCCAACAACACTTGGGAATTGGTAGACCTCCCACCGGGGTCTAAGCCAATTAGGTGTAAGTGGGTATTTAGGAGAAAATACCATACTGATGGCACTATCCAAACCTTTAAAGCTAGATTAGTAGCTAAAGGGTTTAGGAAAAAAGAGGGTATCGATTATTTCGATACCTATGCGCCTGTTGCAAGAACAACTTCTATAAGAATTTTGTTCGCTTTAGCTTTTATACACAACTTGTATGTTCATCAAATGGATGTGAAAACGGCATTCCTTAATGATGACCTCAATGAGGAGGTCTATATGGAACAATCCGAAGGGTTTGCCCTACCAAAATATGAACATAAAGTGTGTAGACTTGTAAAATCCTTATATGGATTGAAACAAGCTCCTAAGCAATGGCATGAGAAATTTGATCAAGCCATCATGTCTAATGAGTTTAGACATAACAATGGAGATAAGTGTTTGTATTCCAAAACTCATAAGGGATATGTGATCATTGTTTGCATATATTTGGATGACATGCTTATTCTAAGTGATAGCATGAAAGGGATAGAAGAAACGAAGAGGTTTCTATCATCAACCTTCAAGATGAAAGATCTTGGAGAAGTTGACACCTTACTTGGTATCAAAGTAAAGAAACATAGTGGGGGTTTTGCGTTAGGACAAGCCCACTATGTTGAGAAAGTATTGAACAAATTTAACCATCTCAAGGTTAAAGATGCCAATACTCCATTCGATCATAGTGTAAAACTAGAGAAGAATGAAGGAAGAGCGGTGGCTCAATTGGAGTAGGCTAGTACTATAGGGAGTCTAATGTACGCTGCCCAATGTACTAGACCTGATATAGCATTTGCGGTGAGTAAACTTAGTAGATTTACAAGTAATCCAAGTGTGGATCACTGGAAGGCGATTGGAAGAGTCCTAGGTTATCTCAAGAAAACCAAAGGACTAGGCCTTCACTACTCCAAATTTCCTTCAATTTTAGAAGGATATACAGATGCAAGTTGGATATCCAATCTTTGGGACAACTTGTCCACAACTGGTTGGGTATTTACACTTGGTCGAGGTGCAATTTCTTGGGGTTCCAAGAAACAAACCTGTATATCTCATTCGACTATGGAAGCAGAGTTCATAGCTCTAGCTGCTACCGGCAAAGAGGTTGAATGGTTAAGGGATCTGTTGATAGAGATTCCCCTAATCAAAGATAATGTATTTACTATATCGATACATTGTGATAGCCAAGCGACATTGGCTAGAGCATACAGCGGAGTGTATAATGGGAAGTCTAGACATATTAGTCTAAGACATGGATATGTAAGAGAATTGATTCAGAGAGGAGTCATCTCAATATCCTATGTGAGAACAAGTGAAAATCTGGCGGATCATTTCACTAAGCCACTAACGATGGATTTAGTGGCTACATCATCTCGAGGGATGGGACTTAAACTCCCTAAAAAGATTCACGATTAATGGTAACCTATCTTGACACTATTTATTTAACTAGTGTTAGGTTCAATAGGTAACAACTAGTCAATCAAGTGAATATTAGTTGTACTCAAAACAAGTCACATCTGAGATATTGAGTACTTGTGAGTTACCAAGTTGATGGTTAAAAAATGAAAGGTTTTTTGATAGAATTCAGTCTTGTGAAGACAAGTATTTTTGGTAACAAAATACTGTAAGAATTCTACATATATGGACCTTGGGGTGGTGCCGCCTCTCATGAGAATTGGGAGTATTCTCAAGAACGTCCATGAATGGAAAGTGCACATGGCCATTAACGGTGCAAAGCGAGACATAGAGGTCTCAAGTGAACATCGCAAAGGTGTGTGTGTGTGTTATCACCGATTTGTTATAATGAAAAGATGGTTCAATGCCTAGTGCAACCAAATTTTCGACAAATTTTGTGATAATTACACTATAGTAAAGTTCAAGTTGAAAAACACTTTTCTTTATGCACTAATGCAATGACTCCTATAAGAGAGAGTTCTTATTTAATCAAGTGGGGGATATGTTATATTTTAAAATATAATGATTGATTAAATAAGTGTTACAATAGATGACTATTTAATCTAGTGGGGGAATGTTATATTATTTTATAATGTAATGTAATATTATATTATATTATAATATAATGTTTTAGATTAAATAAATGCGATAAAGAGTGTCGCATATTGTAACATATTTGGTGTTACAAATTTGTAACTTCCAAATATCACCAATTATTGTGTAGATTTGTTATTACACAATATTGAGATGAATTTCTTAAAGTCATATGATAAATGGTTGATAGAGATGTGATTTTAACTTTCACATTGTGTATGGAAGTTACAAAATCAAGTGGGAATAAATTTGGAACGTTTTGAAAAAATTGGTTGCTGGAAAAGGTATAGGGCCACGACGCCTGTTTGTCAGGCCGCGGCCCAAGTGGCAGAAACACTCTGAGGGCCGCAGCGCCTGTTTGTCAGGTCGCGGCCCAAGTGGCTGACAGCATCTTCCAACTTTCAGTTTTATCCAATTTTGAACGTTTCCAACAGCCAAATAACTCCCAAATTCTCTATTTTAATTTCATAAACATCTAATTAATCATTGGTAACAACCATGGGGGTTGGTGGAATTTGAAATTCAAAGGGTGTCTCAAAACTCTATAAATAGGAGCTTAATGCTCACTTGTAAGATACAACTTTTCTATCCACTAGAGCACTTGGCTAGAAACACCTTGAGGCTTGATTATTCCAGAAAGCATTTCCAAAATCTGTGAGAGATCCCTTAGTGCTTGAGTTAGGGGATAATAAGCTTTTGGACAAAGGTTTCAAACCTTGTTCAAGTCGATGATCCCCAACACTCTTCACTTTGGTTGTGTGAGTGAGAGTTCTTTGTTCATTGTTCTTGTTCTTGTTCTTTTATTCTATTGCTTTTCATTTCTTTTATTATTCTCTATTTACTTTTTTATATGTATCTTTTGTTTTAGAGTTGTAATCTCATTTATATATTTCATTCTACTACTTCTAGTTTATTTGTATCTTTTTGTCTTAGAGTTGTATTTTCTACTTCTATCATCTTCTACCTCTTTCTCTATATTTACATGTATTTTTTGTCATAGAGTTGTAACACTTTTTAATCAATAATTATTTATTTGTAATATTTTTTTAGAGTTGTAATTATCTTACCATTTCCATTGAAACAAAACTATATTTTTCCTAACAGTTAGGGCTTGAGCCCAGTCATTGAACATGATTATAACTATGATTGAGATGTTTTATTAAACATGACTGATTGTATTGAGCATACCTTTGATAAATGATTTATGCTTATATGTATTATCTGATTGAAAGGCTTCAATTATGAGTCAAGGGCAGCAATAGCGCATTGAGCGCAGGCCGGTATGGTTAGGCCTAACCACGAGCATGACATACACTTGAACAACCTTACAGTCGCTTGGAAAACAAAGCGTCGGGTACGCTTGACTAGCTATATGTCTAGTTATCAGTAAATAAGGCTACGAGCCCCGGTGTGACTCTATAATCACTTAGTTGGATTGAATGCATGCATGAGTGGAGTTATTACTTCTAGGCATGCCAGATAAGATTCTAAAATCTGTTATTAACTACTTATAAGCATGTCTACGTTTTCTTGCTGAGTCTTGGCTCACGGGTTCTATGTGGTGCAATTAAGGAAAAGCATAAGCTAGACTAGCCATGAGGTGGAGAGCTTCGATGGTGGCGTGTACATATATAGCCTGCTCGGCCGCCACAGCTGAAGATTCAAAGAGGATCTAGGATCAAACTCTAATTTTGCCGTTTAGGCGGGCATGTTTTGTATTCACCTTTTGAGTTGTAAATAACTTCTTAAATATTTATTTAGGAATCCCATGTACGAACTTAAACTTTTTAATGAAAGTAAATACTAGGGTCTGGAGTATGAACAATCTAACAATTCCATCATTTACATTGCAGTATTTGTAGTGGAAAAGACACGAATAGTTGACGATAGAAAGTAGTTTTCCAGGATGACTAATTCTCGAAAGTTGTAGTCATGTCTCAAGTCCACCAAATAGAGTAATACAATTCATTTGTATTATTTACTTGCACAAGAGAAGTGGTCGACGCTCCTCTTGAGCATTGAAAGGGCGGCGGAGGGGGGGGCACAAGTGATGACCACCTTTTCGAAAAGGAACGTGGCAACATGAGTAAAGTAAGCGAAGTGGTCTCAGTCGATTGGGACTTAGTCAAAGTATACGACCTTGTTGTTGCCCAAAGTGAACAAGTACGTTGAAGTGGGCTAGGACCACCTTCACTGGACTTAGCAAGGTCCTCTCTTGGTTAGGCCTGAATTGTACCTTTTTGACACGTTCTTTGTCCTGCCATCCACCACGTCATTATTCTAAAATTCAGTATTACAAGATTAATAATGACAAGAATATTTAATTAGACAAGAAATATTTGATATAACAACTTTGCCCAAAAGACTAATGATGTACCAAAGATTCTTCCTGTTATCACTTGAGAAATCTCTTGTACATAATTAGTTTTTGAAACGACCTATTTTGAATCATGTTTTCGACAATATAAATTATTCAAAATTTCCCACAATTTTGACAATGTACATCATCGTCATCAAAAAAAATTAAAATTCTAACCATCCATGCACAAAAACAATTGTGAGGTTCAAGTATAGCAAAAAAAATATTAATGTACCAGAGATTAGGAGTGGGCAACATCCAAACTAATCCAATTTTACTGAACCAATCCAATCCAACCCAATTACAATTGGATTGGATTGGATTTGAATAATTGGATTAGATCGGATAGCGGATGACACTCCCAAAATCCAATTAAAAACCAATCCAATCCAATCACATATAATATATATTAAAAAATATTTAATTATTTACATTACTTTAAATATATGAAAAATATATTTATATTTCTTTAATACATTATTATTGGCTAACTATTAAACTTCATCTATACACTTCCACACCTAATTAGAGGAGAAAACATTAAAAATATGCATCTATTCTCCTCTTTCTCTCTCATTTTCAATATTACTTAAAGACTTTAGTTTGATCAAACTTGTAAGGTTGATAACTTTATGTAGTTTGAACCTAAATGAATGGCGTTCTTTAGTTTTTAAATGATTTTTTTTGTATTTTTTTTAAGTTAATATTAAAAATCAAGTTACAACTTAATTTCGAAAAGAAAAAAATCAAGTTTCAACTCGAAATCCAATTAAAAAATCGAACAAATCCAATTACTAATTTGATTGGAATGGATTGGATTTTGATGCTTAATTGGATTGGTACAAAAATGTTGGATTGGATCGAATGCCCACTCGTACTAGAGATTCTCCCTATTATCATTCCCTCTGTTATTAGTTCCCTATTTCCAATTTCTCACATTATTTTCACCATTAATTTTGCCTTGTGAAATTTCTATTCAATTTCCCTCAATTTTTTTTTTTTTCTTTATAAATATATTTATTTTTCTATTTAATTTTTATTCTAATTATTTTTTTAATTTATTGGTGAAACACCATTTTGTATTTTATTAACAACAAACATTACTTTTCCATTATTATACTTAAGACAACTTTGGCAAACATATGTATAGAACAAAGTCAAATGTACCCTTAAATACTAAAAAAAACTTGGAGCAATGAAACAATGAAACCCTCTCACCCAATCTTATCAATAAACTATAAAATATAATTGCGCTTCGCGTAGTTTTTTTTGGGAGATTGTGTGGTAGTGAGTCATTTTCACCCTACCTGTACAACATTTTCCTTATATGGACATATGGGCGCGACTTGATTCTAATTTTTTTTATAATGGTGTTCATTGTATAACGAATAATTGAAGTAGCGAAAACAAAGTTCAAACAACTTGTTGTACGCGTACTTTGCATGTTTTTTTTATAAAAAAAAGTCTAAATTATGTATAAAGATGTATGTTTTGTGTAAGGGTTATTTTAGCCGATAATTTTAGACCTCGTGTTTTATCAAAAAGTTAAAAATAAGAATAGATTGATAGATTATTTAAACACTCTATTTTGACCGATTACTCGTTTGACCATTTATTTTAAAAAAATTAACCTTGTTAAAGATTCCTTATAAAAAGTAAATTATATATATAACATATTTTGTGCAAGGGTTCAAACCATTTTGAACCTTCTATTTTAGCCGATTACTCGTTTGCACTCTTTATTTTATAAAATTAAATTTTAAACATTTTGTTTTGTCAAAATGTTAAAAATATAAATATATAAATAGGTTATTTAAGTATTTTGGTCGATTACTTATTTAAACCCTTTATTTTTTAAATAATAAAATAAATTATTAAAAATATTGAACCTCGTATTGTCAAGATGTTAAAAATAACAATATATATTTTATTATATATTTATATATGCGTGCACGTTTCATTTTATTGATAATATTTTTTTTAAACATCTTAAATTTAAAAAGACACTTATTTATCTCTCATTTAAATTAATTAATTACTTAATCATTATATATAGATTAATATTTATAAACTAAAATAAAATAAAGTTAATCACTATTAATTAAAAATATATATATTTTTTTTAGAAAAAGTAAGAAAATAGATACAGTAATTTAAAAACAATTATAGAGTGTCACATCATCACTTGAAAATATAATAAAAATTGAATAAAAAATAAGAAAAAATAAGAATTTAGGAAGTCACATCTCTTTGGGGCTCTTCTTGGAAAAGAAGGAACAATGAAACAAGAGGAAAAAAATGGTAAAATATTTCAACAACAAAAAGTCGCACAGACCTATGCGTGCACGTGCATTTTGCATTAGCAAGAGTAAACCATTTAATGTATGTTAAATACAGAAAATGACATATAATATGCTATGTTAAACTAAGCCTACTACTGCTCATCCGTCTCAGCGGTTCCCCCCTTAAGGTGCAAGTGCTTTTCTCTCTTCTGAAAGTCCGTCAAACCCTTCCCGCTTCCAGTCACACCGACCTTACCAAAAGGATCATCAGGAGACTTAAAGATGCTCTCTCGCTTGCGTCCTGAGAAGAAACCAACCTGAAAATGTGCAATAACAATAATAATTCATCAGGGAAAATGTAAGCGCCAATCCCATCCAATCTTAATATTCTTGTTCAGTGTCAAAATAAAGTAGATCAATAAATCATCATTGGAAAACCCATCTGGATTTAACAACATAATCAGACTAATATGTGCAATGGATTTTAGATTGCTTCTGTTGTCAGTCCAAGGAAAGGCAAAAACTGTACAAAGAACAAAATAAACAACGACAAATTGAACAATTGATACCACTCTTATAACAGTGGTTCAATCAATATTGCAACTGCGTTTACATACAAGAATCTCAAAGCATACCTTCTTAGTCTTGCCTTTTGTCGTCTGGAATTGCTGCCAAGCATTTTGGCGCTTATTTTGTGTAACTTCAAGCTGCTCAAACCTCATCTTTGATTTGAACGCGTGTATCTTCTTTCGCTTGGTAGCTTTCTGCAGATAGCAATTTAGAGAAATATAAAACAGCAGCACCTTATAATAGATAACTCTCAGCATCGATGCAATTACCAAGTGATGGAGTTTGTATATGCTGTAAAGTTCAGTCATTAATTTCTAGTCCATGTTTCCCTTTATAAATTTATTTATTTATCTAAGATATGAATCAGGGACTTCTCTACAATGTTTTGGAAAATCTTATTGATAAGCTCTCTGAAAATATAATCAAAAGATTGAAAAAAAAACCACCCTCCAGGACAGAAAACAATAAAAATGTGAAAATCCTATATGCCTTAAGTTGTACATATTCTTGCATAAAGGCCTTCAAGATTTTTTTCAATCAAATTTACATGTCTTCATATATTTTAGTTGTTATATTGATACTCCAAACTTTTCCCAAATTTAAAGTTCAATTCTTATTAATAATAAGGACTCATTTGTCATTTAATCCCCCCCCCAAAATTATGTAGGATTGTCATATGATAATGGGACTCGGTAATCATTTAAATCCCCTCCATCCTCCCCTCACGTTGACAAGGTTAAAGCCAGACCAGACCTTTAGGTAAGAAAATGGTAACTTCTTTCCTCCAGTAAAGCTTCTTGATTTCTTTTTATTTTTTTCTCTATAAACTAGACTCCCCACCTAAGTCTACAGCTTTTAGGGACAAAGAAACTTAGGTAATAGTTATGTAGGTGTCCAGACAGAACTCGAACAACTGACCGAACAAACCACATACCTTACCATTTGAGTTACCCCTGTTGAGTAAAGCTTCTTGGTTTCTTATAAATACAAAATAATTGCTTAACCACCTGGATGCCCTGTGGCTGAGAGGCAATCTTTGCATTTGTTTCCTACACTTAGAATTCAATTTGATCAAATTGTTTCCTAGACATTTGTTTCAAGTTATGTTAGTTTTTGGAGGATAGAAGAATATGGATGGGTGATCCCCGTAAGCTTTTCTTGAAAATTGACTTTTAACATGAAAGTGGGAGATGCGTATTATGGAGACTTCCCTTGGGTAAAGATATGGAAAAGCCCTATGCCTCCTAAAGTGACAGTGTTTACTTGGCTAATATTCATGCCTCTTCAGAAAAAGGGACCCTACAATGTGCTTTCTCCAGCATAGTGTGTTATGTGCAGGGAAGACAAAAATCACATATTTCTACAATATTCCATTGTTCTTAAATTATGGTTCAGACTCTTGAAGGAATGTAACATTCTGTGGGGCTTACCAAAGAATAGTAAAGACCTCCTTAATTACCATTGTATTGGTAACAAAGCGTTGTTATGGAGCATGAGGGTGATGCCAACTTAGTTGCAAAGAAAAAAGAGAATCTTCAAAGGAGTCAAAGTCAACAAAGATCAGCTTTGGGATAGTATCAAATTTTGAGTGGCAATTTGGCTGGTTAATGTCAAGGAGTTTGAAGATGTATTTTTCACTTATCTAAGTAGAGATTAGCATAATTTCTTGTAATTTTGCTCTGTCTTTTCTTGTAGGATCTTTTCCTACTTGTGCTTGTAATTCTTCTCTAATTAACACAAGCTTGAGGGTTTGCTTCAAAGGGGAAAAAAAAGATAGCTTACCACATCCTCAGGATCATCAGGTTCTATACGAAGTTTTGCTGGCAAGGTTCGAGATTGGAAGTCAACAGAAGCAGCTTGAGCAATTTTCCTTTTAATAGCTTGCTTTGTAGCTTCAGCAACCTTCTCTGCTTCCAACAATGCATTCACAGCGCCTTCTTGAATTGGCCTTATATTATCAGGATCCACCTGGATTATAAAAACAATCATTAGTATTACTCTCAGCTGATATTCTACTCCACAGTGATAAATGAACAAACAGCATAAGGATGAAAGAGAGAGAGAGAGACTAATGAAGACCAGAAGATAATTACTAAACCATAGGGAACCAACAAACTCATTAACAAGGCTTAATAATTTCATCATCTTAGGGTAGGATATATGACATTACATGCATCCTAGAAGAAGAGCTCAGAAAAGAGTTAAAAGTAGTGAGATAATGACTTAATGGCATGTTTACAGAAAACTCATACCTCTTCTTTATTGCCCCATTCAACATAAGAGACGTAATACCCAATTGAAGTATGAGCCTCGATTGTTGCATCATACCTGACCATTCAACTAATTAAACAGACTTAAAAATACATATATCTATACATACAAGGGGAGACAGAGAGGGTATAACTAATGTGAGAATATAAATATAAATTGGTTCACGTCTAGATATACAACTTTTAATCACATACCATTCCCCATCTTCACTCCAAACAGCTTGCACCTTTGTGCCAACAGGAAACTTCTCTTGATGGTCAGAAATGCTCAAGGAATCCTACATTTGAAATCAGTAAAAGTACACGATGTCAGAACCAAAGATAAGAGATAGCTTCAACAATAGCACACATTTGCAGACACAAAATCAGAGGAAAACAATGCCACGCAATATATATTTTAGATGTTTAAAATAAAAGGTATAATGATTTGAAGACAAACAACGGAAAATTCAATTATATGTATGTATGTTGATGAACACCATTTGTCCGTCCCTCCCTCCCTCCCTCCATCCCTTCCACTAAATATATATATATATATCCTTTGTACTATATACTAAGTGGCTGTGGCTATATACTAAGTGGCTATACATCCTTTGTCTGAAATTCGTCTAACCATTCCAATTATTGCCAACTTTGTCCTTTTTCTCTTTTATCTTTTACTTGTAGATACTTACATTCACCCATATCACTTTCTCTTGTCTTTTATTTACAAACACTGCTGATTTCCATTTATAGAAGAAGCAAACATGGCTTCATAAATTATATATAATAATAACGATAAAAGTGTTTTCCATTTTTTTTTCTCAAGTGTTTCATTATTATTTCCAAAAAGTAATATAAATATCTATTGATAGGGCCTAATAAAATTACATTATTTTTAACAGTTTTTTTGCTATTTTTTTTAATACTTCCTAATTTTCTAATTTATTATTCTCTTTCGATTTAATTTACAGTAGAAGCAAATGTGCCTTTATGAATTATATACAATATAATAACAGTAAAAATCAAGTGTTTCATCATTATTTACAATAAAATTATATATATATTCAATGATAGAGCCTAATGATATTACATTTTTTAAGACAGTAATTTTTCAATTTTTATTTTCTCTATTTCCTAATTTTCTAATTTATTTATCTTTTCGATTTGTAGAAACAAATGTGGCTTTATGATTTATGAATTATATATAATGTGATAACAATAAAAATGTTATCCATTTTTTTCTCAAGTGTTTCATTATTATTATTCAATTTTCTAATTTATTTATCCTTTTGGTTTATTTAATTATAATTACTAGAATAGAAATAAATGAAATTCCTTTTTAGTTTTCATTTTCCGTCATTAAAAAAAATGGTAGCAGCACAAACCTTGTATGTGCTTCACCACTAGTGTGTGTGTGTGTGTTTATATAAGAAACACAAGACACAAAAATAGAGGGAACAAACCAGCCTTAATTTGTCATACCTTGTCATTCCAATTATATTGTGGCAAACCAGGAGATGTATCAGCACTTGTCCCAGTCCCAATATTGGATCCAGAATTCTCATTTTTCTTTGCAGTTTCCAGTAGTTCCTCCGTTAAGGCAATTACCTGCAATCTTAGAACTTTAGTGCAAGCATAAATTTCATCGACTGAATAGCAAACATATGAACTTTTTTTTTCTTTTTCTATTTTTGATAAGATACAGACAGGAACTTAAACAGCAGATCACTCAGCTTACCCACCCAACTACTTGAGCTAGCCTCAAGAAGGAATAATAATTATAGTAAGCATATGATTACCAAAGCATGAAGAGCGTATCTAACAGTTTTTTTAAGAAACAAGAAAAGTCTTCATCTCTGCAAAAAAAGAAATAATACACAAAACAAAAACAGAACAAAGAATCTCCCCAAACAAAGCAAAGAAAGAGCTAGCTACTACACGCATAACATTGTGCAGAGCATATCATCGTCATGATTTGAACATAGAATCTGATTGTGAACATCCAAAATCAGTGACTGTGTGAGAGAGAGAGAGAGAGCGGGCTGGCCATCACGACACACAGCACACCTGCACAGGAATCAAGATAGAAGTGATGTGCATCTTGATGAAGTTCTAATTCTACATTTAGATCCAGTATTCTTTTCTCCAAAGTGTTCTCATTTCTGGAGTGTATGAACTTTAGTTAATATAAAGCCATCCTCACCTTAACAGCCCTGTAATGACAATAAACTTCCAAGGTAGCCATTAGCAGTTAACTGATGTTGCTTGATGAGCAACATTTTGGTGCCTTCAAAAGAGAGGAGGAAATAGAAGAAGAATGGTAATTGCACTAATCTAGACAACCAAAACAAGAATATCTACAATTTTCTTCACAATCACTGGTCTATATGACACTACAGAAGGTGCTGATGTAGTTCTATCACATAATAACCACTCAAATTGAGACATTAACTCAAGAAAATAACACAAGTACACAACAGAAACCCATTATTTGACTGAAAAGTGTAACTGGATATTCAACAACACATACAAGAAAATAAAAGTCCCAAACAAAATTACCTCATTGAGCTCCCTTTCCATGTCAGCATATTCTGAGTTTCCAGGATCATCAGCCAGGAGCTGCTTGACCTGATTGACAGAACAAGAAATCAGTGACAGATATGTTATGCACAATCCCATAGGCAAGATGTAGAACTGTAAATGTAGTGGGTAGGGAGTAGTGACCTAGGTATAGCTGTACAAATTTTATTTAGGGAATTTCCTTTTATTGATAGCAAAGGACAAAGCAACATAGAAATAAATGAAAAACCAACCAACAAACAAGTCTCTGTATCATTTCAAACCAAAATATCCAAGTACAAAAATTTAGTTTTCAATACAGGATTCTTGAATAACTTGAGTGCATATCCATGAAAACAGCATAAACTAATGTTATTGTTGCTAGATTGTTGATAATGCCACCTAGCAGCAGACCACTTTGGCTTAATTATATATACATTAATTCAACCAGAAAAGAAAATGGAAGAGTCGAGCTATTCTTAGTAATCACTTTCACAAAAAGCTATGAGAGTTCAGTGAATTTCTGCTTTTCTTATCAAAAGCCAAAAGCTAAATAGACCCGGGCTATGTTTGGTAAAGGGGAAGGTAAATAAGAAGGTGGTGTAAATTACCTAGGCAAGAAAAATACAGGAAGGAAGTCGGGAAAATGAGAGAAGATTTAGTTCATGTTTGGTTGGGGGAAAGGAATGGACTTTTTTCATTCTTTCTTTTTCTTTCTTTTTAAATATTAAAGGATTCAACTTTTCGACTATTTAGACGGAATGACTATTCCTCAAAAAAAAAATGGAAAGAAAGACTACTCTAATATATAATAATTTGTTTTAATTATTTTCTTAATCATTAAATTATGTTGTATCTCGCTCTTATTCTTATTCAAATTCCAAATTTATCATTACTCCCAACCAAAAGCACCTAAACTCTCTCTTTGTTTTGTAGGAGGGAGAAGCAGAAGGAAATGGGAGAATTTTTGGACATGGCAATCACTTCAAAATTAGTTTGAATTGCAGATCGAAATCACCCATAATATCTTCCATCCAAAAATCAGCACCCTACCCCAAAAAATCCCTCCAAATCCACCTATCCCTCCCTCCTTCCTTCCTCTGCTCCGTCACACCAACAAACTCTTAGTTTAGTTCAATTCCAAGCGTGCTTGTGCTAAACAGATTACCTCCATCCATGACTTGACAATTTTACTAAAAATATATGCCGAACCATTTTATCACATTCAAATAATTAAATATCTACCAAAGTCTTAAGAGTCAGGTAAGAATAAGATAACTCAAAAGTTCAGAACGAAAGGAGCGCAAATCATCCTTAAGGCTTCACCTTCATAAACCCCACCCCAATAAATAAATCATAAGACGGCTTTGGCGATAAAACTCCATACTTTACATTGGACTATCTGTTCAACTATCAGAATTTAGCGGCTCTAAAACTTCACTCTAATGAAAATTTACAGAAAAGGGTTTCACAATAATGAGAATCTGATTATGTTACAAACAAACAAACACACACACACACACGCATAGAGAGAGAGAGACGTTATGAAGTAACCCTATCTGAAGTAGTCGAACCAGTAAGACATAAACCTAAACAGCAAAGATTTTTACATCTGACGATAACACACATATATACAGATATATAGATATAGATAGATACATGTAAAATGAAGAGAAGAAGGAAGATGATATCGTGTACCTGGAGAAGCTGTTCTTTATAGGTGGAGAGATTGGAGGCGAGCTCTTCTATGCTTACCTCTTCTCCCTCTTCTCCTTCTTCCATTTTCTTTTACTTAGACTACTAAATTTTTTTCTCAAAATTTCTTCAGATATTTCGGATGAAGAAAGGATTCAAGATTTGGGTTTTTGAGAATATAGAAAAGTAGAATGGAAACCCAAATGGCAAGCTCTTCCCACTTCGTTTCGTTTTATTGATTCTTCTGTTCTTCAGTGTTGGATATGGATTGGATCGGGTCACTTGACGATGTTTCCTTTTATACACCCCATTCTTCGGCCCGTTTAGCCCAAGTCGCATTTTTATGAATAAATTTACATATCTATCCTTAAAATTTTGGAAAATTTACACCTCACAACCTATTTTAGATTTATTTTTTTTTGTGGGGACCTATTTTAGATTTTATTTACAAAATATAATCAATTTTTTAATTTACAAACTAACTATTTTTATATGGAAATTTTTCAAAAAATATAACTTTTATACTATCAATACAAAAATGTGGGAATTTTTTTTTCTTAATTTATATGGGAAAATTTATTAAAGAAAAAATTAAAGCATGGGAAACACAATTAGTAGCTAACTAAAATATGAAAATGCCACATTTTTTATCATAGTTATGTTTTCTTTGATTTTGAAGGTAATTTTATTTTACTTTTTTTAATTTTTAATTTTTTTCTTTTATTTTTTGATTATTTTTTCTTTCCTTTTTTTCTTACTTATTTTTTTTAATTTTTTCATTTTTTTTCTACTAATTTTTTCCTTCATTTTTTTTTCTTTCAATTTTTCCATTCTCCTTCTTCTTTTTATTTTTATTCATTTATCTATTTTTTTTTTCTTTCATTTGTATTATTTTGTTTTTTTTTCATATTTTTTCAGTTTTTTTTCCTTTTTTTTTTTCATTTTTTTCCTTCTATTTTTTCTTCATTTTTGTATTTATTATTTTCTCTTTCTATTTTTTTTCCACACATTTTAGCTTTTTTTTTCTTTCTTTTTTTCTTCTTCCATTTTTTTTTCATTTTTTTCTACCAATTTTTTCATTCATATTTTCTTCTTATCATTTTTATTTATTCATCTATTTTTTTTCTTCATCATTTCTTTTGTTTTTTTTTTATTTTTGTACTTATTCTTTTCTCGTTCCATTTTTTTTATTTTTTTCACACATATATTTTAACATTACATAATTATTTTACTATTTTTTTTATCTATTATCTTTTATATTATTGTAATTTTTTTTATAGTTTTTCCCACTATATGTAAAAAAATCAAATCAACTATTTCAACATTTTTTTTTTACTGTAACACTTATAGGAATACCAAAATTTGGAAAGAAAACTAATAAAAATATGAGAACGTGAATGAGTAACTGGTTACCTTCACGTTCTTTATGTGTATATTTCTGGGGGTAACTGGTTACCTTCACGTTCTGGTGTGTGTATATTTATGGGTTCTTTATGGTAACTGATTACCTATGTTATTAAAATCATAGTTACTTCTTATTCATTTTTAATGAAGTGTTCTTCCTCTTTTTCCTTCAAATTTGATGTTTCTTTTCATATTTAATATGAGTAACTCATCACCTCTCTTATGATAATTGGTTACCCTTCTTATGGCAGAAAATTACTCATCTCAAGATAACTGGTTACCCCTCCTGATACATATTATTTAACCTAGCTCTAGGATTTTTTTTTACATAACTGTCAAAGATCAATCAAGTAACTGGTTATCTTACCCAGTATTTGAAAAAAGAAACGTATAATCTAAAAAAAAACAGGAAAAAAATGTTTATAATTAATATAAAATTAGTAATATAAAAACAATATAGAAAAACAAATAAGCTAAAAAAATAATAATTAAATTACAAACATACCCTTCCAAATTAATAAAACTTGGTTAAGAGTAAAACTATGGCATAAACCAACTTTTATACAAAAATATGGGAAAATAAATCCATAAAAGTGAAAATTCTTAGAAAAAGTCATAGATTAACTTTTTTTTGAAAGAAAGTCATATTTTTGCACACTCTATTAAAATTCTCATATAAAATGTAATTTCCTCTTTTTATACCCATTTATTTAATATATATTCCAAACTTTTAGTGGTGTCCTATTAAGTCAACAAGGTTTGAGAGCGCGTATTTTCCCTCTTTTGGCCACCATGACAACTTCTGCAACAGCAACAAAGCCCTCGAGCTTCATTATCCTCTATCCTTGACTAAATCACTTCTTGACACTACAAGAAAAAGATTCTACAGTGATGAAATCTATTGTGACGACTTGGATTTATTGCTGTATGTAGTCGAAATTCACGAATTTTTTTTTATTTATTAAAAAATAAGCTATAGCGACGACTCGTCGCTGTAGGGTCGTCAACAACACACGGTTAGGTCCTCCAAATTCCTGATACCCTACATCGACGACATGAGGGTACCAGGACTTTAGAGGGAACAAGAGGCGAGAACTGACTCTACTGTGACGACTTGTCGTCGCTATAGGGTCTTCGTCAAAAAAAATAAGGAAATATATTTGTGTATAGCGACGACAAGATGGGGAGGGAACTCAACCGCCCAGAGTTGGTTGCCTATTTTGCACCCCCTATAGCGACGACTTGTCGTCGCTGTAGAGTCATCGTGGAGAAAAAGGAGGGGAATATATTATTCTAGAGCGACGACATGTCGTCGCTGTAGGATAGGGAGAGAACTTAACCGCCAAGAATTGGTTGCCTATTTTCACTCCCTATAGCGACAACATGTCATCGCTATAGAGTCTAATTTAATCAACTGGTCAGTTATTTTGTACTTTATCGCGACAACATGCCATCACTGTAGGATAGGGAGAGAACTTAACTACCAAGAGTTATAAAGTCTAATTTAATCCATTGGTCAGTTATTTTGTACTCTATCGCGACGACATGTCATCACAATAGGGTCCTAACATGGGAAAGTGAACCGCCAAAAAATTTAAGTCAAATTTCACTGCTTATAGCAACGACATGGGTAGACGCGTAGCACACGAGAGGATTCGTGTACTATTCACTATCCTACATCGACGACATGTCGTCGCTGTAAGGTCTCACCGTTTGAGTGAAACATTGCATTTGATATCAGTGACAACTGTTTATTACCTATAACGACGTCACTATAGGTCACAACGATATAACCCCCCAGGCAGAACCTTTCTTCTTCATTTTCCTCCAACACACAGAGATATTTCTTTGTGTGTTCTCCGCCGCCCAAAGAGTTTCGACGCCATTTTTGGCCCTCCATTGTTAAGGTTAGTTCCTTTATACCCAATAATGTAGTTATTTCATTTAAATTTAGTTTTTTTTATGATTATTTGTGTGTATTTTGTATGTTATTATAATGGGTTTGTTAAACTTTTTATTGATTTTTTTTTCAGATTGTATTGGAGCATCCCAAGCCTTTGCCAAATTCATTGATATCATCCCGAGCCTTTGGGTATTGTTCGTAATTTTATTTTTATTTTGTTTTGTGATTGATTAGTATATTAATTAATAAATCTTTGTTAAATTTTTTGTTATTTTTTTGTTTTTTCATATTGCATTGGAGTCTTTGGATATAATCTCTAGCTTTTGGGTATTGTTTCTAATTTTTAATATTTTTTGTTTTGTTTTGTTTTGTTTTGTTTTGTGATTGTTAGTGTATTGATAAATAATGATAGTTAATTTGTATACATAAATAGTTTTTAAATTAAATTTTTATGTTTGTTAATTTTGTAGTTAATTTGATATTAAATTATGAAAAATTGTTAGGTTCGATTAATTTTTTTTTTCAATTGTATATATGTTAGGTTAAATAAAATTTGTGTTTCGAATTATATATATGTTAGGTAAGATAAATAATATGTTGATTTGGGAATATGTTTATGATATGTTTTTGTTGTTTATTTGTGAATTCAAATGATTGTATTAAATTTTATGTATGTTCTGGGACTGGTTTATATGTTTTTAAGTAAATTTAAAATTTTTACAGCTGTTATGCTGCCGAAATTTTTATAGATTTAGAAAAACTAAATATTACAAAATAGTTTTAAAATTAGTGTGATTAAAATTTTTAATTAATAAATTTTAAAGCAATTAATAAAAATTAATTAAAAAATTATAAAGTATAAATTAAAATAATAATTTTTAATGATAATTTAATAAATTTATAATTAAATATTTGTTTATTTAATTAATTTTATAATATATTTGTTATCCCCATAATTTCAGTTTGATGACGTGGCAATCAGAAGTGACAAGTGGCAATGCATGGTCTGTAAAATGGCACATTAATAGTCAATAAATGTGTTGGCTCTTCGGAGTTGTGATAAAGTGATCTGACCGATCTAATAGAATTTATGTCCGACCGGTGAAGATTTTTGACAGACCAGTCACCTGTCTTGCCCGACCAGTTAAGTGTTTGGCCGACCAGTTAGGTGTTTGCCCGACTAGTGGAGTGCATGGCCAACCGGTGAAGTATTTGGTCGACCGGTGGAGTGCATGGGCGACCAGTGAGGTGTTTGGCCGACCGGTGGAGTGCATGACCGACCAGTGAAGTATTTGGGTGACCAGTGGAGTGCATGGCTGACCAATTAGGTGTTTGGCCGACTGGTGGAGTGCATGGCCAACCAGTGAAGTATTTGGGCGACTGGTGGAGTGCATGGGCGACCAGTGAGGTGTTTGGCTGACCGGTGGAGTGCATGGCCGACCAGTTAGGTGTTTGGGCGACCGGTGGAGTGCATGGCCGACTAGTGAAGTATTTGGCCGACCAGTCTTTCTTCAAGGAGTGAAGTTGCCTGACTAGACAGATCATCGTTATGCAAGCGAAGTTCCAGTAACGGCTTCGGCTAGAATTAGTTGTACCTACGCGGGAATCTCTCAGTTTATCCCAAAGAAGTCGCATATTGTTGTATTTTAAATGTTATTATTAATTAAATATTGTGAGAGTAACAGAAATGACCCGGTCAAAGGGAATATCTGATGTACGATCCATGAGCCTATAAATAAATGGCTCATGGCATCATTTTGGGGATCTTTGGAGACTGAGAAAAACTCTCTAGTTTGGAGACTTTGGGACTGTTACTTGGGGCATTTTCTGAGAGAGTTTAGAGAGAGAAACTCTGTATTTTTCTACTTACACTTAAGAAACTCAGTTGACTCAAGTTCATTTGATCTTAAGTATAGGATATATATATATATCATAACTCCAAGTGGATTAGGCTATTACCAATAAATTAGGGCTGAACCACTATAAAATTATTTGTGTCGTATTTTTCTCTTGAAGGTTTATTGCAGTTTTGACGTCTACTCGTCGTTGGCCAAAATCGTGGTCAACAATATTCATAAAATTTGATAATATATGTAGATAAAATAGGTAATTAAGTTAATTTTATTCTTAAAATTAATTTAAGATTAAAATAATATTTCTAAAATAATAAAACTTTATTACTATTTTTTTAAATAAAAAGTGAAAATTATATTAAGAATTTGATAATTATTAAATAACATAATAATAATTATAATTATATATTTGATTATACAATGAAACTTTATAATACATTCATAACTAACAATAAATATATTCATAAAATTTGATAATATATATTCATAAGATTTCACAATTTACTTGAAAAATTAGTGTTTTGGTGATAAAAAAATTATTAGCAAATAAAGGTACTTTTTTATGATTATCACATTATGATAATTTATTTTCCACTTGAATCAGTTATGACGATTGATAAGAGTTGGATAACTAATAGACGACGTAACTTGGATGAGTTTTGGAATGGTCTTCAAGCATTTATACAAATGGGCAAGAATCATGTGAATGCTTCAGGAGAAGTCAGATGCCCATGTGTTCAGTGTGTCAATATGTTGAATCAGATCCTGGATGTGGTGGAGGCTCACATACACAGATATGGGTTTCTGCAGCGATACGTGTAGTGGACCTACCTCGGTGAAGTTGATATGCCTCCAATAGTGGACGACGGGGCTCCAGTGATTGATGAGATGATTGACATCATCAATGATGTTATTGGTGAACAAGACATTAATGAAGAAGGCGTAAATGAAGGAATTTCAAATGGTTGTGGCAACAGTGCGGAGAATCAATTTGATGACCTGTTTCAAGCGGTTGAAGTTAAGTTATACCCTGGTTGTACTTGGTTGTCTTCCTTGAACTTCTTGGCGAAGATGATGCACATGAAGGTTATGAATAAATGGATAATAATTCCTTTGATAAACTTTTGAGATTTATGAAATTTGCATTCCCGAAGGAGAATAAGATTTCGGCTTCATTCTATGAGTCTAAGAAAAAAAATGAGGAAGTTAGGGTTAAGTTATCAATCAATTCATGCTTGCAAGTACGATTGTTATTTTTTATGGAAAAAGAATTCCCAAAAACAGAGTTGTCCTGTATGTGGTGAGAGTCGATGGGTTGGAAAAGACACAAAGGGGAAAAAAAGTCGCCCACAAAGTGTTGTGGCACTTTCCTTTGACTCCTAGGCTGAAGCGTCTTTATGGTTCAAGGCATACAACAAATGATATGACCTGGCATAGTATGGGATGATCGAAAGAAGATGGTGTGATGCACCATCTTGTTGATGGGGGTGCTTGGAAACATTTGATTCCAGATATCTCGATTTTTCCAAAGAACCCAAACATTTAATGGGGGTGCTTGGAAACATTCGAAATGCTCGATTGGGTTTGGTTGCTGATGGTCTTAATCCATTTGGTAACATGAGTCTATCTTACATCATATGGCCGATAATATTCAGCACGTACAATATGCCTCCTTGGTTGTGCATGAAAGAGTTATCATTCATGCTGACCTTATTGATTCCCAGTCCGAAATCACCTGGGAAGGACATGGATATTTTTTTGAGGCCTGTGGTAGACGAATTGAAGGAGTTGTGGGATGAAGGAGTTCCAACCAGAGATGCTACAATGAACAGTGTATTCAGAATGCGTGCAACACTATTATGGACTATCAATGATTTTCTAGCCCGTAGTAGTTTGTCTGGTTGGAGTGGCCAAGGATATAAGGCATGTCCTTCATACAACGAAGACACTCCTTTATGTCGGGTAATTGGGAAGACGACTTATGTTGGTCATAGAAGATTCTTATCTTCTACGCATAAGTGGAGGAAGAGTCACTTGTTTAATGGGAATTATGAAAAAGGACGTCCTCCAAGAAAATTCAGTAGTCAAGACATACTCGAACAATCAGCACATGTTCCATATCGTTTGCCGGGTAAACATGTCAGTTTCGAGGGTGTGAAAAGAAGGCGAGATCCAAAAGAGCTTAATTGGAGTAAAAAGAGTATTTTCTTTGAACTTGATTACTGGTTCGAACTTGAATTGAATCACAATTTAGATGTGATTCATGTAGAGAAAAATGTTTGCGACAGTTTACTCGGTACTTTTCTTATGAATGAGAAATCTAAAGACACCACCAACGCACAAGTAGACTTGAAGAATTAGGGTATCTGAGAAGAGTTGCACCTCAAGGAAGATGGTACAAAGTTGATCAAACCACATCCTATGTACTCTTTCACACCAGATGATAGACAATTTTTTTGTCAGTTCGTAAAAGGAGTTAGACTTCTTGATGGCTTCGGTTCAAATTTCTCTAAGAAAGTAAGTGACAATGATGGCAACATTGTTGGGTTGAAACCTCATGATTGTTACATTCTTATGCAATGTTTGTTGCTGGTAAGAGTTCGAGGCTACTTGGATAAGTCTATTTCAAAGACAATCATTGAGCTTTGAAATTTCTTTAAGCAAATTTGTGCTCGTACATTGGTTGTTAAAGACATGGAGAATGCAGAAGATCAAGTGATACAAATTTTGTGCAAGTTGGAGTTAATTTTTCCTCCAGCCTTTTTTGACATAATGATTCATTTAATTCTTCATTTACTGCAAGAAGCTATCCTCGGGGGACCAGTTTACATAAGGTGGATGTATCCGTTTGAGCAAAATATGAAGAAGTTGAAAAATTATGTTAGGAATAAGGCGCGCCCTGAAGGTTCTATAGTGGAGGGTTATGTTGCTAATGAAGCTTTGACTTTTTGTTCGCAATATCTTTAGGGCGTACAAACTAAATTTAATCGTCCGGAAAGAAATGTGGATATTCTTATTCCTAAAAGATAGTTGTCAATTTTTGAATCACAATGTCATCCAAGTAGCAAAAAGAAAACCATATCCCTTGACTATCTTCATCGAAAAGAAGCGAAGTGGTTTGTACTCAACAAATGCCCTAAAATTCAACCATATATGGAGTAAGTAGCTCAACACATATATGAATTCATTAAATTTAATTCATAGCAAACTGTTATCTTACCTTAATCCTTTGTTATACAGTGAATGCTTTCAAGAAAATTCAAACATAAATTTTCAAAAAGATTTCCCTAGAGTTTAAATTGGAGGTAAATTATTGAAACTATAGAATTCTTACGAAATTTGTATCGATTAATACTCATCTTATTGTGTTTTCTTTTTTTGTGTCATACTTTATAGATGGGTCGTTTGTGACAAGTACAATCAACTGAGTGTACTGATAAATTATTTCCTTTAGCAAATGGATCCAATCAAAAAGCATACTCCTACACTGCTTGCATTGTTAATAGTGTGAAGTTTTTGGTACATAGTCGCGACGAAAGACGTACCACTCAAAATAGTGGAGTTTCAGTGCCAGGAACCGATGGTTTCACTTTCTATGGCCAACTTGAGGAGATTGTAGAGTTATATTATTCCCATGGTTATTCGAAAATATTGTTTCGATGCAAATGGTTCAACACTAATGCAAGCAAGGGTCGAAATGTGACTAAGAATAACATAACTAGTATCATGATTAATTCTAAATGGCACAAGAATGAGCTGTTTATTCTTGCCACTCAAGCAAAACAAGTTTTCTACTTGGAAGATCCTTCAAGAAACAAAAATTGGAAGGTAGTAGAAGAAGTCAATCATCGAAAGATCTGGGATCATCCAAGTATCGATGATGATAATGAGGTTGATGTCGTGCATGATAGCACTTTATCAAATTTTGTACTCACTGTAGAATTAAGAAAGTTGGAGATTATGCATTTGGATCGACCTGGTCACACCAGCATAATTGGGGAAATGTCTCGATCTTGTAACGCCTTGGATAACTAAGACTATTACACTATGTATTTTAAAATAGCGTAAGACTTGCTACTCAAGTTGTTTGAGCAATAATGTGTTCCTAAAGTCAACTGTCAGGTTAGGGTTAAAATATTTTGATCATAAACAGTTAATTTTCATTAAAACAGATATTTGGTACATGGGATCCCAAAAACAGGGTATAAGTGATAATTTACAATCCTCAAAAGTTTAATACAATAAAAAGCCACTCTAATGGAAAAATACAAGTTTTAGAGCTCTGTCCCTGTACTTTCCCTCGGCCGTGGCAGACGAGCAGCTGACTATGTACACCTCGCCCCTAGAGCTCTCCAACTCATGGTTGGTCCAATTTTCC
This sequence comes from Humulus lupulus, assembly GCF_963169125.1. Taxonomy (NCBI): domain Eukaryota; kingdom Viridiplantae; phylum Streptophyta; class Magnoliopsida; order Rosales; family Cannabaceae; genus Humulus; species Humulus lupulus. Next base: position 178,109,025 of record NC_084793.1, read on the forward strand.
TTTGCCTTTACCTGCACTACATAGCACCCATGAGCCAAGACCCAGCAAGAAAACCATAAACAACAAGTGCATATAGTAACAATAATATTCAATCAGTCTTAACTCAATCAGTTCAGTCATTTAACAGAATTTAAGCATATAACTAAACAAAAGTAAACACATCATCTCAAACACATATCGTTACCAATTACACAAATGCTCAGGGTTGGCACACTTAGGCCGAGCCCTCTATTTATTTAGCTGACCCCGGCTCGCTTAGGCCGAGCTGTGTTCAATACGCTTATCAATAGCCCCGACACTCTTAGGTCGTTCATTCTCGTATACATAACAATCGTATAATCACACAATACACATATCCAGTTATTGGGAACCTCAGTCCCATTCACAACCACAAGGGTGCAGTCTTCTTACCTTGAATCCTGAGCGAAGAATACAGAACGGTCCCGAGCACGATCCTCAGTCCTGAGCCTTGGGGATAAACCTAGTCACAGTGTCAATGAGTAACCATCAATTTCTAATACAAATAAATACTTAGGAAACTATAGCTAGTCTCCGGGACCTCGATTTCTACTAAACTGGGTAGTAGAAATCATCTTGAGCATTTAGGTTTGAATTCCCAAGCCTCCCCGAGCCTTAAACCCCATTTTCCCTTAATTCCCCATTTAGGGTCGTGACTTTCCCTTGAGGGTCGCGGCCCGCCTCTTGGACAGAGGCTTAATCCTCCCTGATGAGGGACATGGGCCGCGACCTACTCTCCTCCGAGTCATGGTGCGCTTGGCGAGCAAAGGCTCCCATCCTTCAAAATTCATGTGGGCAGCGGCGCTTGAAGAACAGAGCCGCGACCCGAGCCCCTAAACCCAAAAAACTACCTTTTCTCAGCGTTTCTTCACAAGCCTAACCTCAAATTCACACCCCAAACCAACAGTCAAACTTGGATTTGAGCCTAGAATTCCCATCCTTTTGGTCCAAACATTATATCTAGCTCATAATCAATTCTTACTCTTATTAAACGCTCAAATTCAACCAAAACCAGCTAACAACTAAGACTCATGCAAACTCAAATCTTAACATGGTTTCAATAGAATTTTAGAGAGACTAACTTGATTTCTTACCTCAGTTTGCAGCCTAATTCCTCAACAAGGGCTTTGGATGATCCCAGCTTGATCCCTTAGATTCCCATAACTGAATTCCCAGCTTGCTCTCTTGAGTTTCTCCTTGAAAATTCTAAGATTTCCCCTTAGTTCTAGAGTGAGGAAAGAAAAATGTTTTTTGAAAGTTTGAGGGATTTCTAGTGTTTTCTGATACACTCCCAAGACCCTTCTGTGTATATCCTAACCCAAGAAAAGACAATTGTGCCCTTTAAGCTTATCCAGCCCTTAAATTACCCCAAAGGGTAGATTGGTCATTTTCTCCTGGTTCCCGCTAATTCCTCAAGTGTTCCTACTATTAACCAATTAACCCTGTCACGTCTAATTAATTACCAAATACTTATTCATTACTCAATAAATCCCAAAACATTCTCTAAATTACCAAAATACCCCAGGCTCCCCTGAGCCGAGTATTTAAACCTCGTTGTGGCTATTTTGCTAATCCGCTCACTAGGACTGTCTCGAGCCATGAGCTGCAAATGTATCCACATATTGATGTGGTCTCAGCCATATATCACATAAAATCACATTTATTCCCTCAACGACCCAAATATTACAACTATGTCCTTATAAGAAATAAATGGCCCACATGCATATCTAATACTCATAAACATGCACATAATATATTCATATAATCATATTAATCATGCATGCCACATAGTCACACATTTAACCAATTAAACACACATATAAACCAATTATGCCCTCCTGGCACGCTAATCAAGGCACTAAGCCCTATTAGCAATTTTGGGTCGTTACAACTATCCCCTCCTATTGAGAATTTCGTCATCGAAATTTACCTGAATAACTCAGGATACTGATCCCGCATAACTGACTCAAGCTCCCAGGTCACTTCCTCGACCTTTCTATTCCTCCATAACACTTTGACTAGAGGAATCGTCTTGTTCCATTTAACCTTATCTTTCTTGTCTAGGACCTGAACCGGTTGCTCCACATATGACAAATCTATCTGCATCTCCAAATTCTCATACTTCAGCACATGAGTCGTATCTGAGACGTACTTCCAAAGTTTAGAAATGTGGAATATGTCGTGAAACCCTGATAACGATGGTGGCAGAGCCAATCTATAGGCCACCTGCCCAATCCTTTCCAGGATCTCAAAAGGTCCTATGAATCTAGGGCTCATCTTGCCTTTTTTCCCAAACCTCCTCACCCTTCGCAGTGGTGACACTCGCAGAAACACGTGGTCCCCTACCTGGAACTCCACGTCCCTACGCTTAGGATCAGCGTAGCTTGAATAACTTTCCTGTTTGTTCTGTGAAGCGAGCATTCAAGCTCGGATCTTCTTAATAGCTTCATTAGTCTTTTGAACCATCTCCGGTCCTAAATACTTTCTCTCACCCATCTCATCCCAATGAATGGGCGATCTACATCTCCTTCCATACAACATCTCATATGGAGCTACTCCAATCGTTGATTGATAATTGTTGTTGTACGAGAACTCAATCAACGGAAGGTACTTACTCCAAGTCCCCTTGAAGTTTAGCATACATGCTCTAAGCATGTCCTCCAATATCTGTATTGTCCTTTTAGACTACCCGTCTATCTAAGGATGAAAGATTGTACTGAACTTCAACTTAGTCCCCATAGCCTTCTGCAATCCACCCAAAACTTGGAGATAAATATGGGATCCCGATCTGATACTATAGATTTGGGAACCCCATGGAGACGTACAATCTCCCTCATGTACAACTCCGCATACTGATCCACAGTATAGGTTGCCTTCGCTGGTAGAAAGTGAGCTGACTTGATGCATCTGTCTACTATTACCCACACCGAGTCATGTAGCCCCACTATCCTTGGTAAACCTCCCACAAAATCCATAGTAATGACTTCCCATTTCCACTCAGGAATACCCAAAGGTTGTAGCAGCCCTGCTGGTCGTTAATGCTCAGCCTTCACCTGCAGGTTAAGCACTTGGCCACGTGCTCCACTACATCATTCTTCATCCCAGGCCACCAATATAAGGTTCGTAGATCCTGATACATCTTCATGGTGCCCGGATGGAGTGAGTACAGTGTAGTATTGGATTCATCAAATATCTCTCGTCTAATACCCACATCTGTCGGAACACAAATTCGACCCTTATACCGTAGTAACCCGGTCCTTGAAATGGAATCGTCCTTAGACACTCCAGCTAAGACATTCCTTCTAACTTCCTACAACTATGTATCATCCATTTGACCCTCTCTTATCCTCTCTAGAAGGGTCGACTGTATGGTAATATTGGCCAACCAGCCCACAACCAACTCTATCCTCACTCTAGCCATCTCCTCTGCCAACTCCTTCGATATCTGTGTAGAGTTGAATAACTATCCCGGGCTCCTCCGGCTCAACGCGTCTGCCACTACATTGGCTTTCCCTGGGTGGTAAAGGATATCACAATCATAATCCTTTACCAACTCCAGCCAACGTCTCTGCCTCATATTCAAGTCCTTATGGGTGAAGAAATACTTCAAGCTCTTATGATCGGTGTATATCTCGCACTTTTCTCCATATAAATAATGTCGCCAAACTTTCAGTGCGAATACCGCCGCTGCCAACTCTAGATCACGGGTAGGGTACCGCTGCTCATACTCCTTCAACTGTCGTGATGCATAAGCAATAACCTTCTCATTTTGCATCAACACGCATCCCAATCCCAATCTCGATGCGTCACAATATACTACAAACTTCCCTCCCTCCAAAGGAAGACTCAACACAGGAATAGTAATCAGTCGTTGCTTAAGCTCCTAGAAGTTATTCTCACACTTACCTGACCAGACGAACTTCAGATTCTTCCGTGTCGATTCTGTCATCGGTGCAGCAATCTTCGAGAACCCTTCCACAAACCGCCTGTAATATCTTGCTAATCCAAAGAAACTCCTAACCCCTGAAGCGTTCTTTGGCGTCGACCAATCTCTAACTGCTTCTACCTTAGCTGGATCCACCTTAATCCCATCTTTACCAACAATGTGTCCAAGGAATGTCACTTCTAGTAGCCAAAACTCGTACTTCTTAAACTTGGCATACAACCGATGCTCTCTCAGTCTTTGCAATACCTGCCGGAGATTCTACTCATGCTCTGCCTCTGAACTTGAGTAAACCAAGATGTCGTTGATGAAGACAATCATGAATTGATCTAAGAAGTCCTTGAACACCCTGTTCATCAAATCCATGAATGCTGCTGGGGCATTGGTCAGACCAAACGACATGACCAGGAACTTATAATGCCCATACCTCGTTCGGAAGGTCATCTTTGGAATATCCTCGTCCTTGATCCTTAGCTTGTGATAACCAGATCGAAGATCAATCTTTGAGAATATCGTCTTTCCCTGTAGCTGATCGAATAGGTCATCGATCATTGGTAAGGGGTATTTGTTCTTGATGGTTAACTTGTTCAACTCCATGTAGTTTATACACATTCTCAGAGTCTCATCCTTCTTCTTCATGAACAAAACCTGAGCTCCCCATGGCGAGAAGCTAGGTCTGATAAACCCTAAATCTAGAGGCTCCTATAGCTGTATCTTCAACTCCTTCAGTTCCATCGGAGCCATCCTATATGCTGCCCTTGACACTGGCTCTGTACCCACCGCTAACTCAATGACGAACTGAATCTCCCAGTGCGGCGGCAGTCCTGGTAAATCCTCATGAAATACATCCAAGAACTCTCGTACCAATCTGGTTTCTCCTAGCCCCACTGGCACAACTCTGGTGGTATCCACCACGCTAGCTAGAAAACCTATGCAACCTCCCTGTAACAGGTCCCTAGCCCTCAACGCTGATACCATGGATATGCGGGGTCCATGCACAGCACCCACAAAAATAAAGGGATCCTCACCCTCAGGCTCAAAGGTCACCATCTTCTTCCTACAATCTATAGTAGCCCCATATCTGACGAGCCAATCCATCCCTAGAATCATATCAAAATCATCCATACTCAACTCAATCAAATCTACTGATAGTTCCCTACTACCTACCATCATTGGCAGTGCTCTAATCCATCTCCTAGAAACTACCAGTGCTCCTGTAGGCAGTATAGTCCCAAACCTTGCAGTATAATATCACTAGGTCTACACAATCTATCAATTACATTACTAGAAACAAGTGAATGTGTAGCACCAGAGTCAATCAGTACAATATAAGAAGAGCCAGCGCTAGAAAGCTGACCTGTCACTATCGAGGGACTAGCCTCGGCATCTGCCTGCGTCAAGGTGAACACTCGAGCTTAAGTCAAGCTGTCCACCTTCCTTGGTTCCTCTTTCTTCACTATTGGGCAATCCTTCTTGAGGTATCCCACCAGCCCGCACAGATAACAAGTCTTTGCCCGACATTTTCCCGGATGGCGCTGCCTGCATCTCGTGCATTCTGGATAATTTCTCCATGTCTCATTGCCTCCCTGGCGGCCACCCTGAGAACTCCGACCCCTCCTATCAAGACCAGCAGTGGTCGAAGTGTTAGGGATCTTCCTCTTCAGATCACTGGGGCCTTCGCCCTTACTAGACCATGTATATGGAGGCATTTCCCTGTGAACATCCCGTCTCGCAGTGCTCTCCCTCCAGATCTTATTATCTGCCTCTTTCGCGGTAAGAGCCTTCTCAACAGCCTGGGCATAAGTGATTTGCCCAGGTATCGATGTAATCCTTACATCCTGGGATATCATAACATTGAGCCCTCGAATGAACCTATCATGCCTGGCCGCATCTGTAGGCACTAAGTCTGATGCAAACTTCTCCAGCCCATCAAACTTCAGGGCATACTCTGTAACTGTCATGCTGCCTTGTACCTGCCCCGTGAATTCATTCACCTTTGTTACCCTAATGGAAACATTGTAATACTTCTAGTTGAACAGATCTTTGAACCCATCCCAACTCAAAGTAGAAATATCCCTGGTTTGTGATGCCACCTCCCACCAAATACGGGCATCCTCCCTAAGCATATAGGTGGCACATACCACCCTGTCATTACCTTCCACCCTCATGAAATCTAGGATGGAGGTAATCATACCCATCCACTATTAAGCCTTCAGTGGATCCGGTCCTCCCTCAAAGGTTGAAGGATCCTGTCTCCTGAACCGTTCATACAGTGGCTCCCACCTGCTCCCACCTGCTCCCAGCCTCAAGTGGTTGTACAACTGGTGCCACAACAAGTGGCATAATAGGTGCAGCACTCCCTGACAGAGCCTGTTGTCTCAAGAAACGGATTTGCTCTTCCTGACTTTGTAACCGAGCTTGCATATCAATAAGTATCTGTTGTCAATTCTTAGGGACTGGCAGAGGGTTCTGACCCTGTTCATCATCTCTAGCCTCGGACCCTGTGCTGGTTAGTCATATTGATCGCCTTGGACACATAGCTATCCAAGTTTATTTTCCATCAACGACTCGACAGTCAGGCAATGATGACAGTTTAACAGTCTTCCCATAGTCCACCATTGAAACTCAACCATAATATGCAAACAATCATTTAAACATTCATTCACATGCAACAACAATGTCAATAAGCATGCCTCATTATAATCACACAGCAGTTAAGGGCCAGGCCTTATCAGTATCTCACACTCCCTATTAATCATACAGATTAAAACATTTATATTTAATTAAAGCATTTAAGCATGTAATCACATATATACAGTTACCAAACCCTGAGTTGAGCTTGTCTTTAGTGGCGAGTGTACATGCCCAGCCAGTCTTCATGAACCCTTAAACCTAGACCGCTTTGATACCAAGTTGCAATGCCCTGGATAACCAAGACTGTTACACTTTGTATTTTTAAATAGTGCAAGACTTGCTAATTAAGTCATTTGAACAATAATGTGTTCCTAAAGTCAACTATCAGGTTAGGGTTAAAAGATTTTGATCATAAACGGTTAATTTTCATTTAAACAGATGTTTGGTACATGGGATCCTAAAAACAAGGTATAAGTGAAAATTTATAACCCTCCAAAGTTTAATACAATCAAAAGCCACTCTAACGACAAAATACAAGATTTAGGGCTTTGTCCCTGTACTTTCCCTCAGCCGTGGGGGACGAGCAGCTGACTATGTGCACCTCGCCCCTAGAGCTCTCCAACTCATGGTTGGTCCAATTTTCCTTTGCCTTTACCTACACCATGTAGCACCCGTGAGCCAAGGCCCATCAAGAAAACAATAAACAACAAGCACATATAACAACGTTAATATTCAATCAGTCTTAACTCAATCAGTTCAGTCATTAAACATAATTCAGGCATATAACTAAACAATAGTAAACACATCATCTCAAACACATATCGTAACCAATTAAAAAAATGCTCATGGTTGGCACACTTAGGCTGACCCCTCTATTTATTTAGTTGACCCCGGCTCGCTTAGGCCGAGCTGCGTTCAGTACGTTTATCATTAGTCCTAGCATTCTTAGGCCATTCATTCTCGTATACATAACAATCGTATAATCACACAATACACATATCCAGTTATTGGGAACCTCAGTCCCATTCACAACCACAAGGGTGCAGTCTTCTTACCTTGAATCTCGAGCGAAGAATACAGATTGGTCACGAGCACGATCCTCAGTCCTGAGCTTTGGCGATAAACCTAGTCACAGTGTCAATGGGTAACCATCAATTTCTAATCCAAATAAATGCTTAGGAAACAATAGCTAGCCTCCGGGACCTTGATTTCTACTAAACTGGGTAGTAGAAATCGTCCCAAGCGTTTAGGTTTGAATTCCCGAGCCTCCCCGAGCCTTAAACCCCATTTTCCCTTAATTCCCCATTTAGGACCGCGACTTGCCCTTGAGTGCTGCGACTCGCCCCTTGGACAGAGGCTTAATCCTCCCTGATGGGGGACACGGGCCGCGACCTGCTCTCCTCTAAGTCGCGGCACGCCTGGCGAGTAGAGGCTCCCAGCTTCCAAAATTCATGCGGGCTGCGGTGCCTGAAGAACAGGGCCGCGACTCATGCCCCTAAACCTAGAAAAACCACCTTTTCTCAGTGTTTCTTCATGAGCCTAACCTCAAATTCACACCCCAAACCAACAGTCAAACCTGGATTTAAGCCTATAATTCCCATCCTTTTGGTCCAAACATTATATCTAGCTCATAATCAATTCTTACTCTTATAAAATGCTCAAATTCAACCAAAACCAGCTAACAACTAAGACTCATGCAAACTCAAATCTTAACATGGTTTCAACAGAATTTTAGAGAGACTAACTTGAATTCTTACCTCAGTTTGTAGCCTAATTCCTCAGTAAGGGCTTTGGATGATCCCAGATTGATTCGCTAGATTCCCACAGCTGAATTCTCAGCTTGCTCCCTTGAGTTTCCCCTTAAAAATTATAATATTTGCCCGTAGTTCTAGAGTGAGAAAAGAAAAATGTTTTTTGAAAGTTTGAGGGATTTCTAGTGTTTTCTGATACACTCCCAAGACCCTTCTGTGTATATCCTAACCCAACAAAAGACCATTTTTCCCTTTAAGCTTATCCAACCCTTTTATTACCCTTAAGGGTAGATTGGTCATTTTCCCCAAGTTCCTGCTAATTCCTCATGTGTTTCTACTATTAACCAATTAACCCCATCACGTCTAATTAACTACCAAATACTTATTCATTACTCAATAAATCCCAAAACATTCTCTAAATTCCCAAAATACCCCAGGCTCCCTCGAGTTGGGTATTTAAACCCTGCTGTGACTATTTCGCTATTCCGCTCACTAGGACCGTCTTGAGCCATGAACTTTAAATATATCCACATATTAATGTGGTCTCAACCATATATCACATTGTTGACCCTCGTTTCGGTCAACTGACACGGAGTCAAATGCTTGATGCGATAGAAGGTATCGAAATAGATCTAATGGAAAGAACAGTAAACGACACAACAAATTATAGTGGTTCGGCCCCACGATTGTTAATGACCTACGTCCACTTAAGCTATTATTGATATTGATTCTCAAAGGAGTGATCAAAGAACTAGGGTTCTCCGAGTTTCACAAGCCTTAGAGGGATGAATAATACAATCGAAAGATAATAGCTATAATTCTCTTGTAAAACATAAACTCAGAATTAGCCAAAAGTTAAAAGTCCCTCCCTTGAGCTATTTCTTCTCTATTTATAGGCTCAAGGAGGATTACATAAATTTGTTACAGATATTATTTCCTAAATAATCGGTTACTCAGGAATTATGGGAGATAATCTCGGATATGCTTACAATTGCATAAGATCTTCTCAAAATATACGGAGTATACGACCAAGCTGGCGTATATAAAATCCAAATGTTATGGCAGGGGAATCTCCCTGGTCGATGGTCGAACGGGGACCTCTGCCAGGTGTCAACCACGTGTTAAAAATGTTTGCCATGTCATCCACGCCTGTTCTTTGGATAACATTTGCCCCCCAAGTTTATTTATTGCGATCAACAATAAGTAAACTTAGGAAAACAACCTTTCATATGCCCCACAAAATCTGTCAGAGCCCTCATGCGTTTTTGAAAACCGTGACCTAATCACGTCTAATCAAGCCTTTTCAGTTTTCAAGAAACCACTCTGATGGCCGTTACACTCCCCCATGCTTCGAAAAAGGGAATTCATGATTACTCCTTTTTGTCACACCTCGGTTTCTATAAGTAACCCTCCCATTCACCTTTTAACCTTTTACTCGCCATTTCCTACCAAGAACTCTCAAGAACTCCATCCTAGAGCTCAGAACTTTGAAGGTCTCCCGTCATTTTGCTTAAGGGTTCTTTGTTTGCAAGCCCAAAGTCGTCCCATTTCAGAATCTCCAACCTTCATCCAGGTAAATTTCTTCATCTTTTAAACTCTTTAAGATGCCATGCATACTGCTTTTGAGTTCTGAAACTTTTTGTGTTCTTGGGTAGATGTTTGTGAAGATTTTGCATATACCGTTTGATGCCTGATAGGGTAGTGTAATTTTGTTGTATATAAGTTAGGAATTAGTTTGATAGTCAGGATCATAGGTTTAGGGCGTAAAATCGACGTAAAAATTTGATTTTTAGGCTAGTTGAAAAACCGGGTTTTTCCCGCCCTTTTGGAGTTGAAAAAGCTTCTTTTCAGAAAACTTTTTACTTCACTTTTTGATCCGTTTTTCAAACTGCTAGCATAAAACTTAGTGTTTCGGTTAGAATGCTGCTGGTCGATAGACGCGAGCAACGTTATTCCAACTTTCAACATAAGCTCCCAAACTGTGCGTCTTATCTCCTCCTTTGTCTGTTTGTAGTTCATATGCAAGACCCATGGGGAGGAGAAAGACCCATCGACGACGATCTCTTAGTTCAACTGCTTGAAGACGAAGAACAACCTTCGACCTTGATATCAGATATTCCTTTTTCTCGCGTTAACCTAAACACTTCCCCAGTTTTGACTCAAAATATGGCTCGTACCAAAACCAAAGCTCAAAAAATAAAAACTCCCAACACTTCTCATCAGCCTACTGCTGATGCTCCCTCGACCAGTGGTTGAGAAAAAAATGCCCCCGATCCAAATGTGCAAAGGCATGCCCGCCCTCGACACGCTACTCAGCCGGATGTCGAGTGGCATGTAGTCTCTGAAAGTAGGGTGACGATCAGAATGATCGCCAACTACTTAAATAAATACAATCTAATAGGGGTGACCCTAGTCAAACCTAACCCAGACCAAAGGGCTAATATGCCTGGAGGTGCATACAGCGCCTGGTCGCGGTTTCATGTTGAGGCAGGAGCCACTTTGCCTCTTCATGCATTCTTTCAGGAGGTGGCCAACTATTTTGGAGTTTCCCCCTTCCAAATTACCCCAAACAAATATAGAATGCTCACTGCACTCTATATCCTGTATAGCCAGAAAAAATGGCCCTTACCGTCGCCACATGAGGTCAACTACCTATTCGACCTCAAGTCTAACCCCAACCAAGAAGGCACGGGGTTCTTCCATCTGTGTCATCAAGAAACCGAGCGCACTTTCCTGACTGACACGATCCACATCTCAAACATGGGGACGTACCACCAGGAGTACTTCCTTACGCCTGACCTGGTCGCAGACAACTTGGCTTTCGCTCGTGGAGGTAAACTTTCTTATCACTAGCTGAATTCTTCTATTGGTGTTTTTCTCCGCAAGATCTTAAACTCTAGATGTATTCCAGGCCCGTGGCTGCGACCAAACCCAACTCCGGGAATGGTGTCGAGGGCAGCACTCTTAGCTGGCATGCCAGATGCTAAAAAGAGTGTCAAGGCTCTGGTTATTGAGGCTAACCTTAGGTTGGCCGGCCTTTGGGCCCCCAATCAGAGACGAGAGGGCCTTCGACAGGGAGTGCTCGCGCCGAAGGGGAACCCGAGCAACAACCTCAAGCGTCTCCTCCACGGAGGAGACCAACTGGGGTCACAATCAGGGAACCTGCTAGCACTCCTCGAGCTGAGAGGCCCTCAGCTCCCAAAGGAAAAGGAAAGCAGAAGGCCGTCGAGCCTACCGAACTCTCTGATGACTCGTCGGATGACAACGGTATAGTAATTTTGCATTTAAAAAATTTGCCAATTCCCTGTCATTTGTTCGATGGGGATGGCAACTTTAAGAATGCTCCAATCTTAAATTCAGATTTCTTCCAGGCTGTAAGTAGTTCAGTAAATAATGTAGCGACCAATAGTTGTAGCGCGGGTACTTTACTTGTAATCTCTTCACTTTCATTTTTTGGCCCTGTGTGACCATCTTGTCTCACTGCCCGTGTTGTTTCCTTTTGTGCAGATATGGCCTCTGAGGACGTGTTCGAGCATTATAGGGCTGCTGCCGCCTCTTCTGGCCAGAAGAAGAACAGCAAGAGGGCTCGAGGGGAGAGCAGTAGAACTGCCTCAAAGAAGGTTCGAACTGATGACCCTCCGGCTACCGCCCCTTCACAGGAGAACTCACCACCTCCATCGTCACTCGAGCATCCGGCCTCAACTCCTTCGGTCGAGCAAACCTCCAATCCTGCAACACCCATCGACCAGCAGCCTTCTCCTAAGGCCCCTAGCAGCCAAACCTTGCGCACTCCGCCCGAAGGCTCCCTGCCCAGTATCGTGGTCAGCTCTGCCAGGGAGAGAATATACAAGCTCTCCAAGCATAAACGCAGCCAGGCTGCTATTACTGAAACTACCTCTATGGAGGCTGATCAAGTTCTCAATAAAGGACTGAACGAGATAGTTAGCGTAAGTCAACTCCTGATGATGTAACATTTATTTTTGATTCCCTGCCTTTACTTTATCTTTTTCTATCTGACTTCAGGGACTACTGACCATAACCGCTGCCTGGCGCTGTGCTGGGGCGTTGGTTCTCGGGGCAGGCATTTCGATACCAGGCTCGCCGAGGCTAAGAAAGCACTCGAAGCTAAAAACAACGAGCTTGCTAAACAGAATGGCGAGTTTCTTGAGGAGAAAATGGAGCTGTCTAAGCAGAAAGAAGAACTGCTCGAGCAAAAAGCTACTCTGACCGAGGAGCTGCTGGAAACCCGGAACGCCCTGAAGAAATCCAACGAAGCCAGGGAAAAATTCAAGGAAAGCTCCACACTCAACTATCAACAAGCCGTACAGCTCGAGCTTGATCTGATCGCGAGCATGCAGGAGGCAGAGGAACTCAGAAAACGAGTGCAAGAGCTTGAGGAACTGGAGCTAAGAACTTGGAGAAATATAAGGAAGCAACTCATCTTTGCTTCTACGAGTTCTGGAAGCACAACCGGGAGGCTAACTTCAACTATCTGTCAGAGCGCTTGAGGAGGACTTTAATGTTGCAGTGTGCCATTCGCCTGGAAGAAAAAGAGAGGGCTGAAGTGCCTACTTCCTCAGAGATTTCCCTGGCAGCAGGGATAGATGGTGCAGACACTGAAGCTGGCACAGCCGTCGACCAAGACGTTCCTTAAGACCCTCCAGCTCCTTAACCTTTTTTTTTGTTATCTCAACTACACGACCCACGAGTCGTGATGTAAAGACAATATTTTTTATTGCTGCAAGGGCAGCTATTTTACTTTTATTTGAACAGTTACATCCGAGCATTACTGCTCGCAATATAAAAGGATTCCTTTGACATTATAATATTTATGCTTTATTATAATATCTGTTCACATGACCGAACCTAGCGTAGTACTTTGGCTTGATTTAACAAAATATAAATTTTGAAAAATACTCTAAGTACCGTAGTATGCTTTCACTTATTTTGTTCATGTGTTTACATACCTCTTGGTATGCTTTGCTTTCTATGTGCCTTATATGCCCCCCAAGTGACTGAAGAGCTTTAGGTCCTTGGTCACTTGCCTTGACCACAACCTGTACGAACATTACTACTCGGTATAAAATGTAAAACTTATAATACAACAAAACAACACACGTAATGAACAAATACTTGTAAAAAATTACAAAGTTTAGCAAGAATGACTGGCTGCACACAGTCCCTTATAATTCTTGTATTTAAATGGACTAAACATGTCTTTACGAGTGATCTTTGAAAGATCTTACACTTATAAGCGATTAGCCATATAACATGACTAACCCTTTTTCAAAACTTGTAAAAAGTAAAAATTAATACAAGCCAGTCCTTTAAGAAGGACTGTTTATTGATAATAATTGCGCAGGTGTTCTCCATTCCAATAACGTGGAATGAGATCTCCATTTAAGCGTGCAAGTTTATAGGTGCCTCGATGAAGGACTTATACAATCTAGTAAAGTCCTTCCCAGTTTGGTCCGAGTACTCCAGCAGCTGGGTCGCGGGTGTTTAAGAAAACTCTTCGACGTACTAAGTCTCCGACGCTGAATTTTCTTTCTTTTACTTTGGAGTTAAAATACCAAGCGACTTTTTGCTGGTACGCAGCTACTTGGAGTTGGGCTTTTTCTCGTTTCTCCTCGATCAGGTCTAGGGACTCCATCAACAGTTGGCTATTTTGGTCTTAGTCGTATGTGATTTTGCGATGCGAGGGCAGATCTAACTCAACAGGCAACATGGCTTCATACCCATATGCTAAGGAAAATGGGGTATGACCTGTTGCTGTTCGGTGAGAAGTTCTATACGACCAGAGTACTTCAGGCAGCTGTTCTGGCCATGCTCCTTTAGTTTCTTCGAGCATTTTCTTCAAAGTATCCTTCAATGTCTTATTTACTGCTCCGACTTGCCCATTTGCTTGCAGATGAGCAACTGAAGAAAAACTCTTGATGATGCCATGCCTTTCGCAGAAGTCTGTGAACATGTCACTATCAAACTGGGTGCCATTGTCTGAGACAATCTTTCTTGGCAATCCATATCGATAAACAATGTTCTTGATGACAAAATCAAGTACCTTCTTTGTCGTTATGGTTGCGAGTGGTTCAGCCTCGACCCATTTGGTGAAGTAGTCGACTGCCACAACTGCGTATTTCACCCCACCTTTTCCTGTCGGCAAGGACCCGATTAAATCAATACCCCATACTGCGAAGGGCCATGGACTTTGCATTTGCTTTAACTTATTAGGAGGTGCCCGTGGGATCTTGGAAAATCTCTGACACTTATCACATTTTCGCACAAACTCCATCGAGTCTTCGTTCATTGTTGGCCAGAAATAACCTTGCCTTAGAATCTTCTTTGATAAGCTCTGCCCCCCAGCGTGGTCTCCACAGAAGCCTTCATGTACTTCCTTCATCAGTTCTTTAGCCTTTTCTGGTGTAACACACCTAAGCAGTGGCATTGAGTATCCTCTTTGGTAAAGAACACCATCGACCAGTATATACCTAGCAGCCTGTCTCTGAAGGGTCCTGGCTTGGTAGTATACCGCTCGTGAGATACTCCAGGTATGGTGCCATCCATGTATCTGCTAACCGGACTTCCATATTGGTTTCATCTGCTCGTATGCTTGGCTCGTGTAGCCGTTCAACTGGCACTATATTTAAAGTGTCAGCATCCTTTGTACTCACTAGTTTGGCTAAGGCATCTACGTTTGAATTCTGATCTCGAGGTATTTGCTGGAGGGTATATTTTTCAAATTGCGCCAACAGATCTTTAGTTTTGTTCAGATAGGCCACCATTTTCAGACCTCGTGCTTGATACTCCCCTAAGACATGATTCACTACCAGCTGTGAATCATTGTAAATATCTAGCACTTTTATGCTCATGTCTTTGGCCAACCTTAATCCAGCGAGTAGGGTTTCATACTCAGCTTTGTTGTTCGAAGCGGTGAAATTAAACCTAATTGCGCAGTGAAATCAATGCCCTTCCGGCATTATCAATATCACTCCTGCTCCTGCGTGAGATTCGTTGGGCGATCCGTCAGTGAATAGCTTCCACGAAGGAGCTTCATCTTGAGGCTCAAGCGCACTAGGCTTTTCACCTTGCTCGCCGTTTGGGAGTTCAGTGAATTCAGCAATGAAATCAGCCAAGACTTGTCCTTTTATTGCTGCTCATGGTGAGTATGTTATATCGAACTGCCCGAGTTCGACTGCCCATTTCAACAAACGACCAGCAGCCTCTGACTTTTGCAAAACTTGCCGAAGGGGTTGATCAGTCAAGACTGTGATTGGATGGGCTTGGAAGTAAGGACGTAACTTCCTTGAGGCCAAAATTAGGCAATAGGCTAATCTTTCAATGGGGGGATATCTCAATTCGGCTCCGATTAACCTCTTGCTCACATAATACACCGCCTTTTGTACGCCTTCTTCTTCTCTCCCTAACACTGCACTAGCAGCATATTCGGTGATTGCCAGGTATATGAACAAAGTTTCCCCATCTACAGGCTTTGATAAGACGGGAGGCTACGCCATGTGGGCTTTTAAGGTCTAGAAAGCCTGTTTGCAGTCTTCAGTCCACTCGAACTTCTTGTTGCCCCTAAGTAGATTAAAGAAAGGGACACACTTATCCGTCGATTTTGAAATAAATCTGCTAAGCGCGGCAATTCTTCCAGTCAAACTTTGCACATCTTTGATCTTTACTGGCGATTTCATATCGATCATGGCCTTGATCTTTTCGGGATTAGCCTCAATTCCTCTCGAATTGACAATGAACCCCAAGAACTTCCCTGATCATACTTCGAAGGAACACTTGAGAGGATTTAGCTTCATTTGATATTTATTCAGAACATTGAAACACTCTTGTAAATCCTTCACATGTCCTTCTGCCTTTTTTGACTTTACCAGCATGTCATCAATGTACACCTCCATGTTTACTCCGATCAACTCCTTAAACATGTGGTTAACTAGTCGCTGGTAAGTCGCACCAGCGTTTTTCAATCCGAAGGGCATTACTTTGTAACAGTATAGCCCTGTATCGGTCCGAAAGCTAGTGTGATCCTTGTCAGGGGGATGCATACTAATCTGATTGTATCCTGAGTATGCATTCATGAAAGAGAGGATCTCATGGCATGTAGTTGCATCGACCAGTTGGTCGATCCTTGGGAGTGGGAAGTAATCTTTAGGGCAGGCTTTATTAAGGTCTGTGAAATCCACACAGGTTCGCCATTTGCCATTCGGCTTGGGAACCAGTACTGGATTAGAGACCCATGATGGATAAAACACCACCCTGATGAACCCATTCTCCTTTAGTTTTTCAACTTCTTCTTTCAAGGCTTTCGATCTGTCTTTATCGAGCAGCCTTCTTTTCTGTTGCACGGGTGGAAAGCTTTTGTCGACGTTCAGGACATGGCTGATTACTGCAGGATCTATCCCAGCCATGTCTTTATGTGACCAGGCGAAAACTTCCTGGTTCTTCCTCAAAAATTCCACCAGTGCGTGTTTGGTTGTTGCTTCTAAATTTTTGCCGACCTTTACAACTCTGGTCGGAAAATCTTTGTCAAGTTGGACCTCCTCAAGGTCCTCGACATGTCCTACATCTTCTTCAAAATCCCCAAAGCGAGGATCTAAGTCCCTATCCTCACTTTGGGCAACACCCTATTTGGTGACTTCATCACCTGATTGGGCTTGTACATCAATGGCCATCTGCAACTTTTCTGGGGGATAGCTCCTCAACATACCCTTCTTGGCCTTAGTGATTGAGGCATTGTAGCACTCCCTTGCTTCCCTCTGGTTTCCCAATACGGGTCCTACCCCTGCGTCTATTGGGAATTTCATGGCCAGGTGCCATATAGAGGTGACGGCCCGAAGGTCGACCAGTATGGGCCTTCCAATTACAGCATTGTAGGCCAAAGGACAATCAACTACTATGAAAGTAGTGAGTAATGTCCTAGTAGCGGGTGTTGTATCGGCTGTTACTGGAAGCCTGATTGACCTTGTTGGAGTGAGCCCCTCACCAGAGAAACCATAAATTGTTTGGTTGCAGGGCTCCAAGTCCTTGACGGACAACTTCATTCGTTTTAGCGAAGATTTATACAGGATGTTAACTGAACTTCTTGTATTGACCAGCACTCTTTTCACCATCATGTTGGCAATCTGAACATCCACGACCAGCAGATCAAAATGTGGGAACCGGACATGCTGGACATCGCAATCAGAGAAGGTTATTTCACCGTCCTCTATCCGAGCCTTCTTTGATGCCCGATCCTCCACATTCATCATCTCGATGTCCTGGTCATGACATGGGGTCCGAGCATATCGTTCCCTTGCCTTTTCACTATTTCCCGCAAGGTGCGGGCCTCTGCAGATGGTGAGTAAGGTGCCAGCCACGGGGTCAGGCTATAAAGGTGGCGAACATTGGCGTGTAGGCACCTGTTCGTTGCCACCTGGAGCCTCTTGTTGGGAAGCCCCCGCGGCCCACACGTATCTTCTCAAGTGTCCTTGTCTAATAAGGAACTCGATTTCATCCTTCAGCTGGTTACACTCATTTGTATCGTGTCCGTAGTCGTTGTGAAAACGACAGAACTTGGTGGTATCCCTTTTCGAAATATCCTTTTGAATGGCAGCGGGTCTTTTGTAAGGCACACTTGAACTTGTGGCCTGATACACCTGTTGGGGTTTTATGCCCTAATTAAAACCCAAATTCTTTGTAATCTCATTTTATTATCAATAAAAGAATAGAAATTATTTTTTGACTTGGTCAATCACTTTGCTCACATGTTTTATTTTCATGATTATTTGTTTAATATAAACTTCTATTAAATCCCGAGCATATAGCTAATCTTATTTATAGTGACGTAATCACAGTGGAATATAAATATGATTATATGTTCAAAAATAAGTTAGTCCTAAGATTAGTCAGTGCACCGGATTTACATTAACTTGCCAATCTACGACATGATCTACTTACACATTACAGTGTTATGTTCTTTCCAGAACATTAGCAAAGTAGATAAGATCAGATGTATTTGTTACATCGAACAGGACCGATATTGACAGTTGATAAGATAAGTAAACATACCGTTATTATCTATTCTAGTCATATCATATAGTTGACCATAGGTCAATTCAATCTCAATTCTGAGTGGTTAGTATTCTAACTGATTGTATTATTTGAGTTCTTTGACTTGTTCGTTACCAGCTTACCCAACGACTAGCCCATACTTACATCTTGGGAACTCGGTAGTATAATTGAGTGGGGGTGTTAATCATAGATATGAACATCTATAGCTTCTGATGAAGAAGTGAAACGATGGTTTCCTTTTAGTTTGGTTCAAGGTGATAAATGATAGAGATCTCATTTTAGTAATTAAATTAGTTTACTGAAATATCATTTACAAGGAACTAAGTGTTTTAAGGATAAAACACAATGAGGGGTAAAACGGTATTTTAGTCCTATCTCATTGTAGACCGTCTATAGAGGATTGAGTGAAAATTATGGTTGTAACAATGGATAATTAATAGCATATCTATATTTGTTATAGAGCATTCTATGAATTCAAGAGTGCAATTCCAAGTCTATAGTGGAGTCACGAGGAATTAATAAGTTAGTAAATTTATTTGTTAGATTTATGATAACTTATTGGAGCTTGATTTCATAGGCCCATGGTCCCCATTGTACCTTGGATAAAATCATCTAGATAGTCTCAATTAATTGATTTAATTATCAATTAGAATTATCAAAGTTGACCAGGTCAATTTTGGATAGTTTCATAGAGTTGTGTAATTTTGAGAAGAAAAGTGAAATTATGGCAGATTTATTAATTAAGATAAATTGGTATCTAAATTAATAAATAAATTTAAATCAAGGTTCAAATTATAAATAATTAATTTGATAAATGATTTAAATAATTATTTAATTAATTAAATCAATAGAAAATAATACAGGCCTTGATTTTAAGTCCAATGGGCTTATAATCAAATGGGAAATTTCACGGGCCTATAGCCCATGATAATTTCGACCTAGGGCTTCAAAATGGCTGTTATTTTATTGCTTTTTTAATTAAATTAAATTGCCTAATTGAGTCTATAAAAGGAGTGCTTAGAGAGAAGATTTCAGAGACGACAGATAAGTCACAAGTCAGATTTTCTGATAGTTTTATATTCTCTCTAAACACAAGTCATTTTCTAAGCCACTTTGTAATTTTCTCTTCTTCTCTCTATATCTATCTCATGTGTTGAGAATTGCCCACACTAGTCTAGGTGGTTCTAAGGATACATTGGAAGATCGTGAAGAAAATAGAAGATCGGTTCAGTTTCTTGATAATACTCTGCGACAGAAAGGATACAAGAGTTAGAGAAACTGAAGGAAGGACTCTTAATTCCGCTGCGTATACTGTAAGTATTATACTATTTGTTTCTCTTTGAATTCAATTTTAGAAACATGTTTTAGGCTATCTTGTATTAATTTGTTTAATATTAGATATACATGAAAATAAATAAAGATCCTGTATAAGCTTTTTCCAACAACACCTTTGCTCGAGACTTGACAAGGGTAGTGTAGTTGGTGAACCGTGGCTCATAACGATTGCCCTTAGCGCGCTTGCTCTCGGAAGTAAAGGGTTCATTATGGGACCTTTCCCCACATTCTTGCCGTTGCCGTTGGGCTTTGACCCATTGGCGGATTTGGCGGGGTCTTCAGTCCCCTTATCTTTATTTGGGGTCTTTCCCTCGCTAGCAATCGCATCTTCGAGCTTGATGTATCGATTAACTCGATCCAAAAATTCTTGGGTAGTTTTAACCCCATGCTTCCTGAGGCTACTCCAAAGAGGCGTACGGTGCCTAACT
Source organism: Humulus lupulus (assembly GCF_963169125.1). Classification (NCBI taxonomy): domain Eukaryota; kingdom Viridiplantae; phylum Streptophyta; class Magnoliopsida; order Rosales; family Cannabaceae; genus Humulus; species Humulus lupulus. The sequence goes on from NC_084793.1 coordinate 178,129,196, forward strand.
CCTGTAGTTAGGGCCATCATTTTGCCTTCGTCTCCCACTGTTTTGGCCCCAGCCGCAGCTCGCATGAAACATTGGACGTAGTCTTTCAGTGGTTCTCCTTCTTGCTGGTGTATCTCGACCAGCTGGTCTGCCTCAGTTGGGTGCACACGACCCACATAGAATTGTCCGTAAAACTCCTTTACGAACATCTCCCAAGATACAATACTTGCAAGAGGGAACTTAAAGAACCACTCCTGTGTAGCATCAGAAAGTGTTGCAGGAAAGATCCTGTACCGAGCGTCTTCAGACACCTTCTGAATGTCCATTTGTATCTCAAATTTGTTGACATGAGATACCGGGTCACCATACCCGTCAAAGTTCGGGAGTGTGGGCATTTTAAACTTACTGGGAGTCTCTACCACAGCAATCCTCTGGACGAAAGGAGTGCCCCTTCTCCTGTTGTACTCGATGTGAGACGTTCTTCCCCCGACCAGTTGTTGCACTGATACAACTCAAGTAGTGTCCATCACCCTAGCTAAGGTTCTAATCATTCCCCTGCAATAGATCTCACACTCTAGGTACAAATGCTAACCACGACAAGGATTTCCCCTTTTTAAACTCAAGAGTTACTGCTCCTTTCTTACAACCCATCACTGTTTCCCCATACTTGACCAACTCTTCATATTCAAAATCCTTACGTTGTAACTGTCTTCGAGGATACTTCAAGTAGTAGCTGCTATGCTCATCGGTCTTAGTGTGTTTCTGATCAAATCTCTTCGTACCTGATCTCTTCCCTTCCTGTAGCTTAACCTTGAATACCTTTGAAGAATGAAGTTAATACCCTCTGAAACCTTACCTCTGACCCTGCTGCTTCAGTTGTGATATCATCAGTATAGTAGTCGTTCACGTTCCACTTCTAGCTAGGGAGTAATTCAACTTGTCGTTAGTGAACCTGAATGCAACCCATCCATGTCATTTCTCTATTCTCTGCTTGTCGGACTTACCCACACCGTTGAAATACAAAATGATTAGGAATCCTTGCTATTACTGCATCACACCCCACTCGGTACAAGTAATAACTCCTGAGATGTCTCTTTCCTTGATCCTTATCTAGTAATAACCAGATCGATGATCAACTCCTGAAGACATCGTCCAGTCTTGTAACAAGGCATTTAAACTCTTCATCCCTAGCAGGCAATATCCACGAGTCCCATGATACAATATTCTGTCCATTTCACTTATAAGTTGCGTACTTTTTCAGGTGATCCAATAATTCCTTAAGCCAAACTAATATCATTCCTCATAGCGTCCCTGATACCAAATCCTTCCATACCCAAGTTCCAAACTGTACCCAAAAGCTTCTAGCATACTCATCTGCATCCTTACTGACTAATTTAATTTCCATTCAGTCTAATCAATATATTTCAAGAGATGCTCATGACTGTCCAGGGTTGTCCCTTATGTAGCACATTAACCTTCCTCAACAAATACTCATATGAATCTTTCCTAATAGACACACAGCACCAAGTTCTTTCAGCTCTTTTTCCTAACAAGAGCAAAAACTATCCAATCCACTGGTTACTTCCGAGGAACTAACCTTGGGCTCTAAATGAATAAAATATCCTAGTCTTCCCTATCTTGATGGCCAACTTGTAAATTGAATCCCCTTCCCGTCCAAACCAGGAGCCATAAAACCACCAAAGGTTCTCATTCTTCTGATCACTGAGTAGCCACACTTACTAAATTTCCACAAACGAAAATATCATCACCTGTATTCCTTTCATCATAGATAATGAGGCCTTCTCTCTACTGCCCACACACAGACAAGCATCTCAGAGTTTAACTCACAAATGACTTATCATCTCCGGGTACATCCATTTGTACCATAACCCGAAGTGGATCGATCAATCCACCAAACTCGATAACATATATTGTCGCTATCTTACCACTTTTGACATCCTTTTGCCACAAATGCCTAATACAGCTACTCTGCCCCACTTTATCCTTCTCATATTACCAAGAACGGGATTAACCACACCCATTCACTAATCGATTCCTGAACAAACCCAAACCTTCCTCGAAACTAGAGGATAACACTTCCAAGACCTTCCATCAGACCTCACAGCCTGGCTCAAATACCAGCAAACATCCGCTGCGAATCTCAGGGGCAGGTGGAGGATTCCAACCCCAACGGTCATCTTCTATCCTTACCAAACCCAAAACTGAGTCCAATTAACCATTCTTAACACATACACCCTGAATTAATCTGTCTTCACCAACTAAACCTCTTAGCCTTGACGTTTATACCCAAAACCATCCCAAGGGCAGATCCAAATAACCATAACAATCAAACACACATAAAGCATATCAAACACCCATATTATGCATAAATTATCAAATTTCTTTATCATTAGATGCGTTCATACCTATTATGCCCTCCATACCAATAAATAGGTATAACATATAAGTTCAATTTAAACATATAATAACCTGCAATCCATATATCATCATTATCCATGTATTCATCCACATGCAAGAGCAATGCTAATCAGCATGCCTGAATATCATCGCACAGTAGTGAAGGGCCAGGCCCTATCAGTATCTCATTCTCCCTATTAATCATACCAATTAATACACTCATATTTTATTCAAGCACTTAAGCATACAATTTCATGTATTCCACTATGTTGATGCTCAAAATCTCACCAAGGGAAAATATGAGATCGATGCCATGAAGCCCCCATTTACACGACATAGAAGCCATGGCCTCGCTCGGCCATGCTTGGACACCAGGTGGCCTCGCTCGGCCACGCCCACACGCACCAGGTGGCCTCGCTCGCCCGTACCCCAGACGCGAGGCCCTCCTCGCACGCGCACCACCTGGCGTCGCTCGGCCACCGCGCGCGCGTCTCCCTGGCGTCGCTCGGCCACCACACGCGCATCTCCATGGCGTCGCTCGGCCGTACCTCGGCGCTCATGGTCCAAGAGTGGCCTTTCCCATGCCCACGGAGGGGCCTCGCCAAATAGGCCCCGTGGTGACCTCGCCCATGCCCACGGAGGGGCCTTGCCAAATAGGCCCCGTGGTGGCCTCGCCCATGCCCACGGAGGGGCCTCGCCCAATAGGCCCCGTGGTCGCCTCGCCCATGCCCACGGAGGGGCCTCGCCAAATAGGCCACGTGGTGGCCTCGCCCATGCCCACGGAGGGGCCTCGCCAAATAGGCCCCGTGGTGACCTCGCCCATGCCCACGGAGGGGCCTCGCCAAATAGGCCCCGTGGTGGCCTCGCCCATGCCCACGGAGGGGCCTCGCCAAATAGGCCCTATGGTGGCCTCGCCCATGCCCACGCAGGGGCCTCGCCAAATAGGCCCCGTGGTGGCCTCGCCCATGCCCACGGAGGGGCCTCGCCAAATAGGCCCCGTGGTGGCCTCACCCATGGCCTCATGGGGGTCACATCCGCAGCACACTCAGCCTCGTGAGCAGCCAAGAGAGCCGCGCCATCAATAAGCCTTCCAAGGGTCCCATTCCTTACACCTAGAGACCCCTATGCTTAGAGGCTCCAGTACGAGTCGAATGGGACATACTTGTACGACCAAGTACTGAATACGGGTACCAGTACCAGTGGGACTGCTGGGGTAAGAGTTATGGCCCGTACATCTACGGCCAAGGGTCAGAGTCGACACCACTACCATCTGCGCCACTACGCCTGCCGCCACTCATCAAACATGGGTATAGACAAGTAGTGGAGACATCCTCCTGACACCTGCTCCTGTACTGATGTACGACCACAACCTCTGAAGCCACTCCCCTGACATAGTACTTATGTACCATTTGGTCTCCTGGACCACCATGTACCTAAGGCCATTAGAGCCTACTATAAAATGAACAGGAACACCACCTGAAAGGGGGTTGGAAATTTTACTGGAACAAAGGCTTGAGTGTGAATGAAAGACTGAATTCTCCAATATTGTTCTATCATTGTTCTTGAGTGATTGTTTAAGTTTCTACAGCTTTTTCATTAGAGACCTTGACTTGATAATTTTTCCAACTCAACTTAGTTGACGAGTTCTCACCGTCAACAGTTTGGCGCCGTCTGTGGGAACGTTAGTTTCAAGCTACTATTCCACCATTGTTTCCGACAAGAAGAAAATGCCAAGACGTTCAAAGCGACTGAGGGAGCCACGAGAGGTAGAGGTTCACCTGAACGGAGTCTAGCTGAAGGCCTCCATGAAGGATGCTCCTCCACCCAGAGACGTGGAGCCATTGAAGGACCCTGAGGTTCACGGAGGTGATAGAGTGGCCTCGTCACCGGCCGCTCCACCTGGAGAAAGTCCTCCAAGAGCACCACCGGGAAATGATAATGAGTTCCCTCCTCCAAAACCACCGCAGGTACCGAACTCTGGCCGGCAGGACCAGGGCCCTTCTGCCCGTAGGCATGATAAGCACCCCCGGGTCCCTTCCGTGAGCTCGAGTTCAAAATCTCGGTTTTATGAAGAGGAAATACGTGAGCTCCACCGTAAGAACCAAAGGTTGGAAACCACCTTGGAGAACATGCAAGAGGTCCTGAACGGGCTGTTGCAGGGTAAGTCGAGCGTGACCTTGCCTAAGAGGAAGGAGAAGGGCAAGGATGGGGTGGAGACCACTGTACCGGTAGATGATGGGAGAACCCGACACTCAACCAGTAACACCCCTTGAGCGAAGCAACGTGAGCACCCTGAACCACCTAAACAGGCCCAGAAACCAGCGCCGAGGACCAACGCTGCCCCTCGCAATGAGGACGAGGTCACCTCTAAAAGAGCACCCTCAGACTTACGGGAGGAGCTCAATAAAAAGAGGGCGGGCAAAGGGACCACACCCCCTATGGCGCCTCGAGAAGGCAAGGGAAAGGCGGATCTTAGCCCGTCCGCTCTGAGGGACACTCTAAGCAAGAGGAGGCAGGACCTGGACACGGAGATGAGGAGCCTACGAAGTAAGATCGTCACCGCATCAGGCGGCCAGGTCTTTGAGGAAGAATTCGACCATGAGTCACCCTTCGTCAAGGAGATCCAGGCCATCAGGCTCCCTGCCAACTTTAAAGAGCCCCACATGACCCCCTACGAAGGAGACACGGATCCAAAATATCATCTAGATACATTTAATGACTTGATGAAGCTGAGGGGAATTAGCTGCGGGGCGCGATGTCATTGCTTCGCTGTCACCTTAAGAGGACCTGCCTACAAATGGTTCAGGAGGCTTAGACCTGGGTCCATCCGATCTTGGCAGCAACTTTCTGATGAATTCCTCTAGCAGCACCACGCCATGCGAGATTACACAATGCCAGGCACCAGCCTCGCCAATGTGAAACAAGGAGAAAATGAGAGTTTGAAGAGCTATATCCACCGGTTCAATATGGAGGCGGCTAAGGTAGGGAGCCTGACCCGCAGAGAGCTGAAAATGGCCATCACCGCTGGAGTACGCCCAGGGAGCAAGTTATGGGATAACATGCTCAAGAGAGAGGTCACGGACTTGGATGATTTCTACGAGCGGGCACAAAAGTACATTCGCGTGGAGGATGGTCACGAAAACCTTAAAGCTGGAAAAGGCCCATCGCCCCCGAAACCTTCTGCCCAGGAAAACCAAAGCCGTGCCAAGAAGAAAGGTGTATATGAGGAAATGAGGGACGATCGTCCCCGGAAGCACCAACGCTCTGGCGAGCGCATACAGAGCCCCTACACTTTTTACACAGACCTCACCCCATGCGAGAGAGGATATTTTCGTTATGAACGAAAACCGGGTCCCTTTTAAAAGGCCCCCACCAATAAAAAAGGATCGGTCTAAAAGAGACCCGGGCAAGTATTGCCAATATCACAAGGATATCGGCCACACCACCGCGGAGTGCAGCCATTTGAAGGTGGAAATCGAGGAGCTCATCCGCCGGGGACATTTGGGCAGATATGTGCGCAAGGAGAACCAAGGGCTAGAAGAAGGAGAGTCCCCTCCGCGGGCACGAGGGGTGGCCCCAGAAGTGCAGGGAGAGGTCAAGACCATCTTTGGAGGACCAGGAGTCGGAGACAATTCAAGGAAGGGGCGAGACAAGTACGCCAAGGAGGCCAGACGAAGTCCACCACCTTGTGTTTTAAGTTTGGAGCAGCGCCCCCCGAAGAGCTTCAAAGGCGAGAATGACTCAATAACTTTCACTGAAGAAGATGCACAGGGGGTGCGTTTCCCTCATGATGACCCCCTGGTGCTAACCGCCCAGCTTGCTAACATGAGGGTACGTCGGGTCATGGTGGATAACGGGAGCTCTGTGGACATTTGTATCGACCAGCACTGGAGAAGATGGGGTTGAGCCTCCGTCACCTAAAACCTTGCACTACGACTTTGTATGGGTTTACGGGAGATTTGATGCAACCCCTAGGGACAATCGAATTAGCCCTCACCATGGGGGAGCAACCCAAGAAAACCACCATAATGGCTAACTTTGTCGTGGTGGAGTGCACCTCAGCCTTCAATGCGGTATTAGGGAGACCCTCTCTGAGAGAATTGAAGGCGATAACTTCTGTGTATCACCTAGCTATGAAATTCCCAACCCCTGGGGGAGTAGCATGCGTGAAAGGGGAGCAGAAGGAAGCGAGGGAATGTTATAACATGTCCCTCCGCGCAGCCACCAAACCATCTATACCAATGACAATGGCTGTGTATGAAGGAGCGACACACACAAGTTAGATTCGCACAAGATTGGACCCACGGGTTACGGAGCCTCTCAAGAAGTACTACCAGCAAGGCTTCAGCTCTCAGGGCCAAAAGAACCTATGTTTAGTTTGTTCTTCGTTGTTTTAGCTTAAGCAAGTAAGAATCAAAGAGGCTACCTAGGTAACCTCCTAGTTAGATGTAACCCCCTTTTTTATTTACAAAGTCAGTTGTAAACCGCGTGTTATGAATGAAACTGCTTGCAACTTCATGTGTTATTTTTCTTCGCTACGCGGGCTTCAGCCAAAGTGTCAGCCGAAATAAATTTCACCAAACACTTGGGGGGCAGGACAGGAGGCAATAACATGCAGCTAGCGAGGGGAACCTAAAAAGGGCCCTCTAACGGAGGATCCTAAAAAGGACCCATCGCCCTCCTAAAAAGGAGACTCCTAAAAAAGAGGCTCCTAAAAAAGACCCTCTAATAGGGGATCTTAAAAAGGGCCCTCCATTAGGAGGAAGTGGCCCGTGAAGACAAAGCAAGCAACAAGCAGGAGAACCCAAAGAAGGACCCCTTGCACCGGGATCCTATGCACCAGGAGGATCCTAAAAAGGGCCCTCCATCAGGAGGACCCAAAAGGGACCATGGCCCTAAAAAGGACCCTTTAATGGGAGGTCCTAGAAGGACCCCTTATATCGGGGCCTTAGACGAAGTCCTTAAATACAGAAAACAGGGAGAGGACCTTGCAAGGCATCCTTGGGTTTACAAGGATTAGCTACCCTTGTGAACATCAAGGAGGCCAAAAGGTCTTACGAAAGAAAAATATATAGTGACAACACTAATAAGTCTAGAGTGGCCACCAAGCCGTCTAGCCAAAAAGGGTCCTAAAAGAGACCCTTGCAAAAATAGTACTATGCATAATGACGAGAGGGACGCTTCTCGCAAAAAATAATAACCGTGCGCAAGAATATATAAAAGGATAGCTAGGACCCAAGGGGTCAAAATATCCTTATAAGAGTAATCAAGGGGCACCAAAGGAGGTCCCAGTGAACCCTTTCACATGGGCTCCCAAGGACCTCCAGCCTGGTAAATAAAAGAGGGGAACCAACCAAACCCCATCATACAGGCTCAAAAGGGCCTCCAATGCAGTAGAATAAGAGACACTCCACATGGCCGCTCGAGCGACGACATGCTCACCAAAAGAAGAGAAATCAAAATTGGGATCCTGCCTCCATACGTTGTAAAGGGCGCTGTCTATGGACCTGTACTCAATGAAAGTCTTCTCTGCCTCCAAGGAAGCACTTCTCTCCTGCAAGGGGTCCTGGTAACCTCGACTTCGGCCCTTGCAGTCTGGAGTTCGACCCTGATAGACTCGACTTCGGCCTCTAAATAAGTAACCCTCTCCTGCGACACCGTCACGATATCCTTGGTCGCTTGGAGTTCACTCTTCAGGATGGCAACTTGGTCCTTCAGCTCCTTGGCCTTGGCAACCGCCTTCAGCTTCCTCCTCGACGAGGTGGCAAGTTCGGCCCGAACCTTCTTTAGCTCAGACTGGGTTTTCTCAAGCTCTTTCTCGAGCTCCGGGACCCGGCCTGTAAGGCAGTCCCTCTCAGCAGTAGACGCAGAGAGGTTGCTAGACGAGTCGGGAAACCGTAGAGCCACAGTACTGGCCTGCAAAAATAGACCAAAAGGATGTATTAGTCTCCAAATAGATACCCCAAGAAATTAGCCCATACTTAAAAAAAAAAAAAACTATGGAAAAAGTGAGGTGATGGGGGATTGAACCCCTTACCTCTTGAAGGAAGGGTTCTCTAAACCACTAAGCCAAGGAAGTAAGGTGGAAATATTAAGCCGCGCATGAAGGCCTACTTATAAGAACTAAGGTGAATAGTCTACAAGAGCAGCTAAAGGTACTCTCCTAGACTGGGGGGGGGGGGGAAGTGTTGATGCTCAAAATCTCACCAAGGGAAAATATGAGGTCGATTCCATGAAGCCCCCATTTACACGACATAGAAGCCATGGCCTCGCTCGGCCACGCTCGGACACCAGGTGGCCTCGCTCGGCCACGCCCGCACGCACCAGGTGGCCTTGCTCGGCCGTGCCCCAGACGCGAGGCCCTCCTCGCGCGCGCACCACCTGGCGTCGCTCGGCCACCGCGCGCGCGTCTCCCTAGCGTCGCTCGGCCGTACCTCGATGCTCATGGCCCAAGAGTGGCCTCGCCCATGCCCACGAAGGGGCCTCGCCAAATAGGCCCTGTGGTGACCTCGCCCATGCCCACGGAGGGGCCTCGCCAAATAGGCCCCGTGGTGGCCTCGCCCATGCCCACGGAGGGGCCTCGCCAAATAGGCCCCGTGGTGGCCTCGCCCATGCCCACGGAGGGGCCTCGCCCAATGGGCCCCGTGGTGGCCTCACCCATGCCCACGGAGGGGCCTCGCCAAATAGGCCCCGTGGTGGCCTCGCCCTTGCCCACGGAGGGTCCTCGCCAAATAGGCCCCGTGGTGGCCTCGCCCATGCCCACGCAGGGGCCTCGCCAAATAGGCCCCGTGGTGGCCTCGCCCATGCCCACGGAGGGGCCTCGCCAAATAGGCCCCGTGGTGGCCTCACCCATGGCCTCATGGGGGTCACATCCGCAGCACACTCAGCCTCGTGAGCAGCCAAGAGAGCCGCGCCATCAATAAGCCTTCCAAGGGTCTCATTCCTTACACCTAGAGACCCCTATGCTTAGAGGCTCCAGTACGAGTCGAATGGGACATACTTGTACGACCAAGTACTGAGTACGGGCACCAGTACCAGTGGGACTGCTGGGGTAAGAGTTATGGCCCGTACATCTACGGCCAAGGGTCAGAGTCGACACCACTACCACCTGCGCCACTACGCCTGCCGCCACTCATCAAACATGGGTACAGACAAGTAGTGGAGACATCCTCCTGACACCTGCTCCTGTACTGATGTACGACCACAACCTCTGAAGCCACTCCCCTGACATAGTACTTATGTACCATTTGGTCTCCTGGACCACCATGTACCTAAGGCCATTAGAGCCTACTATAAAATGAACAGGAACACCACCTGAAAGGGGGTTGGAAATTTTACTGGAGCAAAGGCTTGAGTGTGAATGAAAGACTGAATTCTCCAATATTGTTCTATCATTGTTCTTGAGTGATTGTTTAAGTTTCTACAGCTTTTTCATTAGAGACCTTGACTTGATAATTTTTCCAACTCAACTTAGTTGACGAGTTCTCACCGTCAACACACTACAAACCCTTGAGTCGAGCTTGTCTTTAGCGGCGAATGTACATGTCTAGCTAATCTTTAGGAACCCATAAACCTAGACGGCTCTGATACCAAGTTGTAACGCCCTGGATAACCAGGACCGCTACACTATATGTTTAAAAATAGTGCAAGACATGCTAATCAAGTCATTTAAACAAAATGTGAATCCAACATCATCAATAGATTAGGAACAAAAGATTTTTGTCACAAAAAGGCTATTTTCATTAAAAATGACAGTTTAATACAGGGAAACTCAAAACAGGGTTTAGATGACTCAGTTACAACAAATCTCAAAAGTTATAAATAATTCAAGCCACTCTAATGGCAAAATGCACATTTTAGGTTTCCGTCCCTGTACAATTTCCCCGATTGTGGCGGCCGAGCAGCTGACAATGTACACCTCGCCCCCAGAGCTCTCCAACTCATGGTTGATTCAGCATACCCTTGCCTTTACCTGCACCATGTAGCACCTGTGAGCCGAGGCCCAGCAAGAAAGCATGATATCATAGCAAGATCAATATCATTAATCAAACATTCCACAATGCATAACCAGGAATTCGACAATTCACAACATTTATCCAATCAGTGATAACACTTAGCAAATTAACAATTTGTCATCCAGACAATCAACAAATCATATCCATAACACAATATTCACATTCATAATCAACAGTTTATCACTTCCATCAAATAATATTCAGGGTCGGCGCCCTTAGGTCGCACCCTCTATTTAACCCACTGTCTTCGGCTCACTTAGGCCGCCCCCAGTGTTATACTCACTGACTCCGGCCAGCTTAACCGAGCTCAGTGATAAATAAGCTGCCTCATATTTTGCTAGCTCGCTCAATTGATCCTTAAGCACAATCCCGTCTGAACTTTAGCGCATACCTAGTCACAGCCACAGATCAGAATCACCACCAAACTTCAAATCCAAAACCTAGCCTCAGGACCAATCCCGAGCCCCCGGGAAGCCCTAATTCCACCAAACGAGATGGTGGAGTCAAACCCCGAGCCTCTGGGCAAAAACCCTAAGGAAAAACTCAAAAACCCCTTTCTGGAGACAGGGCAGCGCTACAGCGCTCTAAGGAGGGATCCATAGCGCTACAAACAGAACCAAAATGCCTAGAAAGCCCAAGCCTAGCACTGTAGCGCCCAAAGGCTAGCGCTATAGCGCTAGTCATAGACCAGCAACACTCTGTTTTTCCCTTCTTCGATTTTCTCGAACCAAAACCCCTTGGAACCCTTCCAAACCTCAACTACACAACAAATTGAGTCTACCATCACCTATATCTCATCCCAAATGGCCCAACAACCCAAAACTTAGCCACATGCATCACCAAATTAAGAAGACAACCATAGAACTCAAAACTCAAGAACTCATCTGAAAACCATCAACTACCAAGCAATTCAAGATAGAAAAACCCAGAAACCTTACCTTTTATGGAGAGCCCAACTTAGGTGGCCTCTAATATCCCTCCAGTCCTTAGCTCCTCAATCCCCAAAGATCAAGTCCCTTAAGTTCCATCCAAAGCCTCAAATTAGAAATCTATTCTAGCAAAGTTTAGAAAACTCAACAGAACCCTTTAAACCTTAACTCATTTGAGTAACCAATCCTTGATAACTCCTTAGCTTCAGAAAGTCTCTAGCCCCAAACTCCAGTCTGAACTTTCCCTAAGATCCCAGCTCCAAAACTCACAGAAAAATGATGAAGAGAAGAACAAACCGAATGGAGAAGAGAAGTCCCTGTTTTTCTTCTTTCTTTCCTTCTTTCCCTTTCCTTCAGCTTCTCACACTTTCTAATAATTCCACTAAGGCATAAAGGAAGATGTTACTTATCTCTTATAGTCAAATGACCATATTTCCCTCCCAATTAAACCAAGCTCTTAAACATCCTAAGGGCATTTTAGTCATTGCTCCTAATTCCCACTAATTCCTCAAGTGTCCTAAATATTTACCACTTAATTCACATCATCTAATTATTCACCAACTATTTTTCCTCATTATCAAATAATTTCCAATATATTCTCTAAATTCTCAGATACATCCCCAGGCTCACCCCTAGCCGGGTATAAATCTCTGCTATGACTTCCCGCTAAACTGCTTGTTAGGATCACCTCGAATCACAAGCTACAAACATATCCACATAATAATGTGGTCTCAACATTAGCCTACCAATATACACACAAGTATGCAATTACACTCTCAATGAGCCAAATTACCAAAATACCCTCACAACAGAGTATAAAACCCCATGCATGCCTTTATCATCATATAATAATATGACCCACATAATCATGCATATAATCATATAATAGCACAATAAATCAATTATGGCCCTCCTGGCCTCCTAATCAAGGTCCTAAACCTTATTAGGAAATTTGGGTCGTTACAGTCCCCGTGCATTATCATGCCGTGGGGGGCCCCTGACCGTAGAGCCTGTCTCCGAGTTCCTTTGGTTGCCAGAAGGACGCTGCCCCCTGCTCGGTGGGTGCGGCTCTTCACCCCTCGGGCGTCTAGGGCTGCGGGGTTGCTGCCCGGCCCTATTCTGCCTTGGATGTGAGGCATTGCCTCGACCAGCCTGGGATGGAGGCTGCATCTCAGGGTCCCTAGGTGGGACATCATCCTGAGGCATTGGCGGGTGCTCCGGCCTTTGGGGGCTTGTTGGCTGGATTGGAGGGCTAGGATTGGGACCTCTTTGAGGTGGCCCATTTGAGGGTTGATCAGGCTGCGAGGCAGGTACTGCCTGATTCCTAGCCAATTGCAGGGCTGCTTCGAGGGCTGCCATGGCCTCCCTCTGACGACGGTCCATCTCCGCCTGTCTTTCACTCAGTTCTTGGCGCTGACGCTGTATTTCTTGCTGCTGTCGCGCCATGGTCTCAGCAGAACTTTCTTGACTGGCCCTCAGATTGGCCAATTCATCTTGCAATACTCCCAGAGTATTTCTCAGCGTTTCAGAGTCCAGTTCCTCCTCATCAAACTCCAAGTGTGGCTCATTCTCAGCCATGTTCGGAGGAGGAGGTTGAGATGGTGCAGCGCCAGCCGCCTGCCCAGTATTCCTTGTCATCTTTGCCATTAGTGCTTCAATAACCCCGTCTCAAGCTCTCAATGAAAGCACCAGAATGTTGACCCTCATTTCGGTCAACTGACACGGATTCAAATGCTTGATGTGATAAAAGGTATTGAAATAGATCTAATGGAAAGAACAGTAAACGACACAACAAATTATAGTGGTTTGGCCCCACGAATTTGTAATGACCTACGTCCACTTAAGCTATTATTGATATTGATTCTCAAAGGAGTGATCAAAGAACTAGGGTTCTCCGAGTTTCACAAGCCTTAGAGGGACGAATAATACAATCGAAAGATAATAGCTATAATTCTCTTGTAAAGCATAAACTCAGAATTAGCCAAAAGTTAAAAGTCCCTCCCTTGAGCTATTTCTTCTCTATTTATAGGCTCAAGGAGGATTACATAAATTTGTTACAGATATTCTTTCCTAAATAATTGGATACTCAGGAATTATGGGAGATCATCTCGGATATGCTTACAATTGCATAAGATCTTCTCAAAATATACAGAGTATACGACCAAGCTGGTCGTATATAAAATCCAAATGTTATGCCTGGGGAATCTCCCTGGTCGATGGTCGAACAGGACCTCTGCTAGGTGTCAACCACGTGTTAAAAATGTTTGCCACGTCATCCACGCCTGTTCTTTGGATAACACACATAAAATCACATTTATGCCCTCAATGGGCCAAAATTACAAATATGTCCTTATAAGCAATAAATGGCCCACATGCATATCTAATACTCATAAACATGCATATAATATATTCATATAATCATATTAATCATACATGCCACATAGTCACGTATTTAAGCAATTAAACACACATATAACCAATTATGACCTCTCATCACGCTAATTAAAGCACTAAGCCCTATTAGCAATTTTGGGTCGTTATAGATCTATTCTGGATGTGGATGATGATTTCATCAATGACAATGATGAAGAAAAAATTTGTGAATATGATTTAGAAAGTACAAATGATGATGTAGGAATCGACATTGATGAGGAATAATATTTTCTTATGTATATTCATATTTGTATGTTTTAATTTCAAGACTTTTCAATCAATATATGACTTTTCTCAACAGTATTTGTTTTTCAATAGTTTCAATTGCATTACCAAAATTATTTAAGTTATGTAATTAACCTCCAACTGTAACAGATTTTAAGTTAATAATTATTTAAACTGCAAAGATATGTCTGCTATTGTTGCTCGTTCTCATGGCAGTGATGAAGCGGGTGATCCTCCTCCAGATCCCATGCGAGTTCCTACTTCCTGTGAGACAGGTAATATACTATAATTAGTATATCTTTTATCAATAAATGACAAATTGTTATTATTTTGTTCAATTTTATTTTATTGTTTAATTAACATATGCAGCAGCTGCCGCAAAAAGAAGAGGTCGGTCTTGATCCAAAAATTTGCAGCAGCTCATCAATGACAATAAAGGTCTGTTGGCTCTACAATTTGATCTGAAGCAGGGAACCTACAAAGCAGTTGGTGACATTATTCACGAGACTTATTGGTAACCTTATTGGTCACCATGTCCCGTTATATTATGACTCGTGGCAGAGTGTTTTGGAGCACAAGATATGATTGATGCAAAAGCTTGAGGTAAATTTATCAACATATTCACATGTAGTGTTTTTTTATAATTTCAAGAATCTAACCATTTTTTAAGGAGTTTTTCATTCTTCCCTGAGCTCTCCCTGAGTGACAAGTAATAGAGACTGGGATTGAGCAAGAGTTTCAAGATCGCTACAAGGATAGAAAAGGTCACAAGAAAAGACACTTCGATGAACATGGAGGGTATGATGATATCGAGACAGCCAGAAAGAATCCACCGGAGGACATGGACAATGAGAATTGGCAGAAGTTGGTTAACCTTTTCACCCCTCCACAGTCATGGCACGCTCAAATGAAAATGCTGCAAACAGAGCAAAACAGAAGTATCCAAGTCTTTATGGATCGACTTCTTATGCTTCTGCTCGATTTAAGAAGGTAAATAAAAATATATAGATAATTTGAAATATTTTAAGTTATCTTAATAATAATTTCAATATTTAATTGAGATTTTGTTAAATTTTGTTTTCTAAAGATTAATATTCAGACTAAGGAACTTCCCAGCATTATCGATACGTTCCATGACATGCACAATCATCAGACACGTGGATGGGTGAACACGAATGTTAAGGATGCATATGTAAGTAACTTTCTAAGTTTTGTATATATGTATATTATTCAATTATATTATGTATTAATTTTCTTGTTTCTAAACTGCAGGATGCCTTGCAGCAAGAAGTCCAGACACAATCTCAATTAGAATCCCAATCCCAATCTCAATCTGACTCTTCAGCAGGAAGTGTCATTGTCAATGAGACATAAGTCATCTCAAAGGTACTTGGTCAACGTCATGGCCACAACCGAGGTATTGGGCGCAAGTTGAAGGGCACTAGTACCTTTGCCTCAGTGCCACCAGATTCTCTTCACAATCAGAAGCATCACCATTTTCGTCCACCACAGTCGGCCCTCCAATGGTACCACCTGAGGTTTTCTAGTCCATGGTTCAACACTTCAGTCAAGCCATTATGACCCAGAACAACAACTTCTAGCAAATGCAAAATTTTTTGCAAGCAACAAATTCGAACATCCAAGCTCCATAGTTTCAGCCTGTCAACTTGGACATGAATATAATATAGTCTATGATGGGAAACTTTCAACCACAACAACCACCACAACAACCCGACGATAATGACTTTGGAATTGATTTTGATGACATTTAGTTTTATTATATTATTATTTTGAACTTATTAATATTTTGTGTTTTATTTTTATTTTGGAGACAATACTACTTATGTTTTATTTTTTACATTTTGGAGACTATGGATATTGTTAAATTGATTTTATTATTTAATTAATAAATTGGTTTTATTATTTAATTAAATAAATTAGTTTTATTTATTTAATTAATATTTACTATTTTATTAAATATAATTAATTAATTATTTTTAGAAAAAATTTATACCTACAGCAACGACAAGTTGTCACCATAGGGTGCTCGCTGAACACGAAAATTTGAGATTTTGTGACACTACGACGATGATATGTCGTCACTGTAGGTATATAAACCCACACACTCTTCAGCGATGACATATCATTGCTGTAGATAGGGCGGTCGATGGACCTATAGCGACCACATGTCGTTGTTGTAGGAGTTTTTGAAATTCAAATTTTCAAAATTTGCAACCACCTACAGCGATGACATGTCGTTGCAATATCCCAGTCCAACCAAAAAAAAGGATTCCCTACTACGACCAACATGTTGTCGCTGTAGTAAAACACTACTGCGACGACTGCTTTTTGTCGTTGCTGTAGGTTGCTACACATACAGACCTACATCAACACCGTTTTTGTGACAATATGTCGTCGGTTTATACCTATAGTGATGACTTCTTGATCTACAGCGATGACAAAAGTTATCGCTGTAGAATCTTTTTCTCGTAGTGTGAAACCCTTAATCGTCTCTCTTATCAATCCAACATCATTACCACCTCCTTCCTTCCCATTCAATTAAACTCACATACTCCTAATCTTAAATCCATTACTTACTTCAAACTCAAGGCATCACTCTTTCATGGCCTGTGCATGCGACAATCATGGCACCATCGAAGAAGAGTCTAAGGCTTTGTTTTTTTCTTGGTGTTTGAGTTCGAGGAAGTTGATTTTTTGGTGCTTGAGTCAAAGGCTTTTCTTTTTATCTTTTTTTGGTGTTTGGTGGCACCATGTTTGTATAATTTTTTCTTTTTATCTCTTCAAATTTTAGGCCTTTTAGGTCTGATAGTCAAGATATCTTACATGCATGTAAGATATATGTGTTCAATCCAACAAAGTTGATGAGCAATATTATTCTATATTTAGGTTATGGGTTGCATATGGAATAATATTACTTAGTTCTCAGCCTTTCCGCTCTTGGCCTTCACCGTTCCCGGCCTTCGCCGTTCTCAACCCTCGCGGTTCCTGACTCTTGTCGTTCATTCACATATATGCACACATAACATAATTAAGCAGATACTTAAACACGTATAAACTCAATCAAAGGGGCTACGTCCTGCAACATAATCATATAGGGCCATGCCCTGCAACACAATCATATAGGGCCATGCCCTGCAACACAAGCTCTACGGAAACGGCAGTTTTCTTACTTGTGTCCCGAGCTTTCCAAGCAGCGATGTCTCGAGCACAGTCTCCTAGTCCGAGCCTCGCCGAAACTCTAGTCACAACGTATTAACAATATCCATCCATTAAGTTCTAATCCATTAAATAGCTTTGGGTCATAATTCTAATCTTCGGGACCTTGAATTCTATCAATTCGGGTGATAAAATCCATCCCGAGGCTTAACAATTAAGTTCCCAAGTCAAAACCCACAAGACACCCTGCATTTTGAACTAGGGCCGCGACCCAACCCCTTAAGGGCCGCGGCTTACCTCAAAACAGATGCTAAACACCTCCTTGGAAAAACACACGGGCCACGACATGCTTGGCCAAGCGCCGCGGTGTGCCTCATGATTAGTGGTCTCCCCAGGCCTCGCGTGCACACGGGCAGCGGCATGCCCCTCCTAGGGCCGAGACTCGCGTGCACACGTGCATATTTAATTCACCTAAAGATGCATCTCTAATCACATATTATAATAGTAAATCACTTATTGCCCTCCAGGCACGCTAGTCAAGGCCCTAAGCCTAATTAGCAAATTTGGGTCGTTACAGGTCGGCTGGTTGTAAATATGTTCTTGTAATTAACCTTTAATTTATATTTTTGGGATCCCAATGTATACAGTAAACGTTTTAGTGAAACGTTATATCTTAACCAAATTTTTTAACCTAAACTGCTAATCATACTTAGTTACACGATTATGGCCAAATGACTCGATTAGCGAGTTTAGCACTGTTTAAAATGCACACCGTAACGGTCCCTGTAGTTTAGGGCGTTACAACTTGGTATCAGATCGAGCCAAGGTTAAGGGTTCCTAAAGACAAGCTGGGCATGTACACTCGTTACTAAAGATAGCTTCACTCAGGGTATGGTACCTATTTCTGTAGTTATGTGCTTAACTGCTTAAATAGAATGTAAATGCTTTACCTGCACATTGTACTAGGGAGCATGAGATTTTGATAGAGCCTGGCTCTTGACTATTAAATGATTATATGATTACATGCTTCGTGAACATATATGTATGTGATTATATGATTACCTGCTCCGTGATTATATAAATGTGATATTCTCATGCTGGAGTTGGAGGCATCATGTGAATGTTGGACAAGCAGGGATTATGATTGATGTATGAATGCCATGGGCATGTTTCTACCACTACAATGGGTTTGTGAATGTAAAGTGGTTTGTGAATGTAGTGTGGTCAGATTGTTCCCGTGGGGAAAGCTCTTGATATGCTCACCATGTTTAATGGGTCAAGTTATTAACTACAGATTCAATCAAAAGGTATGTATCGAAGGCAGATAATGAGACCTGATGGTGGTTATACGGAGGCTGGGAGTTTCAGCCAAAGTTTGAGTTCTTCATTTGCCCCTCAGAATTTCCAGCAAATGTTTACAGATTTGCAATTAAGATTGCAGAGGCAAGAGGAAGAGAATAGGTGTTTGAAGCAACAGCGGAACCTGTCGGGGAACACCTCTTCCTTTGTTATGCCAAGAGTGGCACTAGTTTTGGCTCAGCCTAGGGTTGAGAGCAGATGGGAATTTCATTGTGGAAGATTCCAGGAGTATTACCCTCCAGTCTTTGAGGGAGGCCTAGATCCATTCAGAACTGAGAAATGGATGGGCATGATCAGTTCCATTCTTGACAGCATGGGGCTGGTGGGTCACACTAGGGTGATCTGTGCTACATATGTATTGCGGGATGATGCCCAGACATGATAGGAAGTAATATCCCAGACGCGAGATACAACTGTGATGGACTAGAAAGAATTTAGGCACTTGTTCAATGAGAGATATTACTGTGATGCAGCCAAGACTGGTAAGATGAATGAGTTTCTGAATCTCGTGTAGGGCAATGCAACAGTAATAGAGTATGTTAACAGATTTGATGGGTTGGCTAAGTTTGCTTTTGACATGGTATCCATAGATGTAGCTCGGAAGGAAAGGTTTATCCAGGGATTGAATCCCATAATAGCTCAGGGCATTAGAATTGCCCAGTGCATGAAATCTCTACCTACGCTCAGGTGGTAGGAAAGACTCTTGCTGTTGAGAGCACAGGAAATCAGATTGAGAAGTAGAGTGCTGGAGAGCACGGAGCTCAGACAGTGATACCTCCATTTATTGGAGTGAGTAAGGAAAAGAACTAGAGGACTTACCCAGAATGTGCTCGGTGTAAGAGGCGTCATCTGGGAGAATGCCGAGCAAGGGCATGTTTCTTATGTAGAACGTTTGGGCATCGTAAGAAGAATTGCCCAAAGCGAAGGAAAGATGAGCAAAAAAAGATGGACAACTCGACTCCAGCTCCAGTGTTCATTCCGAAGGAGTCAGATTCGGAGATTGAGACTGAGGCTGGTTCCTCAGGGGTGGCAGGTCAGCTTTCTAGTTTGATTTTTGTATTGTGCTGACTAGTTTGGTTCCATGTTATTCTTTGTTTGTTGCATCTAGAGAGGCATAAATTTGATATGGAGATTGCATGATTATGTTGTGGTGAGGTAGATTATGGTGAAGAGAAGACTCATCAGTTGATATGATAAGGTTGTTTATGATTGATTTCGAGATGATCCTTGATATGGATTGGTTAATCAAGTGTGGGGCAATACTGGATTGTAAGGAAAGGATAGTAACTCTTGAGCTTGAGAGTGGGAAGCCTTGTGGTAGTTGGCACTGCGCATGGATTTTGTATGCTTATGACATCTGTATTCAGAGCTAGAGATATATTGCAGGAGGATGAATAGAACTCTTAGCCAGTGTGGTGGATACCACTTAGGTTGTGCCAGTGGGATCATGACAGACTGGATTAGTCTGTGAGCTTCTGGTTGGATTTCCAGGGGATATGACCAGGACTAGAGTAGAGTTTCTGGTAGGCCAGGTGGCCAGCTTTGTGCTTGAGATTATCATTTCGGGAAGAATCAAAGGAAAGATAATTAAGTAAACCACAAATAGGAAGATTGAGTGGAAAGTATTAGCTGGATTAGCTAAGGGTTTTGCAGTGTCAGGTATGGGCTTATTATGGTATAAGAATCGGATTTGGAATCCTATGGACACTAGGATTAAATGGGAAATTCTGGCTAAATCTCATATTATTCTCTTATTCTCTTCATTCAGGCATAATGGAAATGTAATAGGATATGAAAACTTTATAGTGATGGCCTGGGGTGGAGAGGGACATAATGGTATATGTAGCAGAGTTCTTAAGCTGTTAGCAGGCTAAGACAGAGAATCAAAAACTAGTAAGGCTATTGTAGCCTTTGAGTATTCTATAGTGCGAATAAGGAAACATCGCAATGGGTTTCGTGGTGGGGCTGCCCAAGATAGTGGGCTAGCGTGATTTGGATTGGGTCATTATGGACCAGTATATTAAGTCAGCTCATTTCTATCAGTAAGGATGAATAACATAGCTGATCAGCATTCAGATCTCTATATGAGAGAGATAGTTCGCCTTCATGGAATCTAACGTCTATCTTATCAGATGAGGACTCAGTTTGTACTTCCAAATCTTGAGGAAGGTTAAGGAAGGTGATGAGTATATAGTTGGAATGTAGTACAGTTCATTATCCTCAGACTGATGGTAAATCAGAGAGAGTTATCCAGTATGAGATGGGGTATGATAGAGAATGTATATCACCATTCATTGGAATGAGATGGGCGAGATGTTGATTTTGGATCTTGAGCTTGGTATAATAGCCTCAATGATCCTATTGAAAAGGTTATAGCTTGGATGCTCACTTCTCAGAGTAAATGAGAAAGCAGGAACATGGAGTTCCAAATAGAAGATTGTATCTTCATTAAAGTATCACCATGGTCAAGGGTGAGGAGATAAGGGAAAGTTGAGCCCTAGATTAATATGACCGTTTGAACCCTAGATAGGAATGGTCAGGTTGACTTTGGATTGGCCTTATTTGTGGCACTGTCAGCTGTATACAGTGTATTTTGTATTTCCATGTTGAGGACATGGGTTAGAAGAAACTCATGAGTTGAGTTATGAGAATCTGGGGATTTAGGCTAAGTTGTCCTTTGAGGAGCAGCCAGATCAGATTTTAACAGAAAGAATAAGGTTCTGAGGAACAAAATTATACCTTGAGTTAAGGTAATATACAGAAACAGTGAGGTTGAGGGAATGACCTGGGAAACTGGAATCAGTTGTGTGGAATTTATATTCTAGGCGGTTCAGATAAATTTCAAGGACGAAATTTCTATAAGGAGCGGATAGTTGTAATGCCCCAAAATTCCTAATAAGGTTTAGGACCTTGATTAGGAGGTCGGGAGGGCCATAATTGATTTATCATGCCATTAAACGATTATATGCATGTTTATGTGAATTATATTATAATATGATAATAAATGCATGCATATGGGTCTATTTTTAATTATAAGGGCATTTTGGTAATTTGGCCCGTTGAGGGCGTAGTTGTGTATTTTCATGCATGTTGGAGAATTATGAGTAATACCACATTATACATGGATTTTTTCGAGCCATTCGGCATGAGACGATCTTTGAATGCAAGTTATCAGTCTGGTCATAATAGGGTTAATTTCGGGGCTCGGGGTGAGTCTTGGGGTAATTTTAGGATTAGAACATTACTGGGAATTAAAGGGTAATGGGATATGAGTTATTAGCATTTGAGAATATTGAGAATAACGGGAATTGGAGGGTGTTAATTATGATTAACGAGATAGGCGGGAAATGGCAATTTTGCCCTTGGTGGTTGTTAAGGGTTTTAATTAGGCTTAGGGGCAATATGGTCTTTTCGCCCTAAGGTTATATTTAGCCATTAGAAGGTTGTGGAAGGCTGAACCAAAATAGAGCATCTTCTTCTCTTCTCTCGTTCATCATTTCTTCTTCATTTTCTTCTTGAATTTTGAGGCTCTTTTTGAGGAACCAAGCCTGGGCACTGGGGCACTAGGGGGTAGTGCTACAGCGCTACCCTGCTTTTCTAGATTCCTGTTTTAGGCACTTTTGAGGGTTTTTGGCTTGGGGTTTCAATTCCTAAGGCTCGGGATCGAATCTACTCACCGTTTGGGTACAATTCGGGGTCCCGGGAGTGAGGTTTAGGTCAAGACCCTTTTATGGTTGATTTTCATTAATGAAGATTGTATTTGGTTATGACCAGGTGACCGCTAAGGAGTCAAATGGCCGTTCGTTCTCAAGGGTCGTTCTTTTACTATTTCTCACTCAAACTAGAGGTAAGAAAACTGCACCCAGTATGTGATGCATGAGAAACATGTGATTAGGGCATGCCATGAATGTTGAATATGAGATTGAGCAGAGCTTGAGTCTCTGTGTTTATGCATGATCATAATTATGCTAGCAATTGTTAAGTAAGCATGCTAAATGCCCTACATTTGGATATTTGCCATATGATATATGCCTGGTTGCATTGCTTACTTGTACATGGCACTGACCCATGAGTCAGAAATTGGCAATGGTGTCGGTATTAACTGTGAAGCTATGACTCACTAGTCAAGTTTGGCAATAGTACTGAGCACTGGTCGTATGTATTTGCTTAAGAGTCAAAAACGGTCTTAGCGTGTTTAACGCAAGCTGAAAAGATTAGATCTAATCGACATCAGCATTGAATGTCTCATCATAAGCATCAATGCCAGACCGACCTCAAGTTCGATGAAAACTAAAAGCGCTTGTCTAGCCTATGGCTAGTCACTTAGAGCCATGGCCAGAAGGCCCAGGTGACTGCATCGTCACATGGCTATGGGTACTGAGCCCACATAGTGACTCACTCATCAGTCACTCATTTGGTTTAAGTTAGTTACTTGCTCATCAGTCACTCATCTGAGGGTGCAGAACCCATGTTAGTGACTTACTTTTCAGTCACTCATCTGATTAGGGCTACACGGCCCATCATGGTTAATAGAACCTCACATGTTAAATCACTCATCTGATTAGGGCTACACACCCCATTATGGTTAACATAACTTTAAAGTATTAAATCACTCATCTGAATAGGATTGATTTGATAGTCATCTATTTAGGAGGGCATGGCCCATAATCATCACTATCTGAACATATTTGTAGTCTTGAATAGGGCTATTATTGCTAGGCATGCCTGATATGATTTAGTAACATGTTATTACTGTTCATGAGCATATTGAGTTTTATTGTTGGGATTCGGCTCACGGGTGCTATGTGGTGCAAGTAAAGGCAAAAGAAAGCTGGACCATCCTTGAGTTGGAGAGCTTAGGTGACGATTTGTACATATGCGGCTGCTCGACTGCCACGGTCGAGGGTATAAAGAGGATCTAGGGTTAAACCCTATTGTGTTGCTTAGGTCGACTGGTTGTAAATACGGTCTTGTAATTAACCTTTAAATTATATTTTTGGGTTCCAAATGTATACAGTAAATGTTTTAGTGAAACGTTATATCTTAACAAAAATTTTAACCTAAACTGCTAATCATACTTAGTTACACGATTATGGTCAAATGACTCGATTAGCGAGTTTAGCACCATTTAAAATGCACACCGTAACGGTCCCTGGAGTTTAGGGCGTTACAATTGTGATACCAAAAGGGAATGAAGTTCAAGTTCTGCAATTTGGTTCTTTTATTTTGTTGAAAACGAATGCAAAATGATTTTTATTGTTTGGCTTGTTGCTTTGCAAATCATATTGTTAAATGGCATGAGACCTGTAGTTTAACCATGTATTATTTACCTATCATTTTTTGTCCTAGTACAAATTCTCAATTTTGATGTTAATGTTTTCTTATTTAAAAATTATTTGTTGCTTCTATTGAAATGATTGCAGAAGAACAAAGATGCCATTATGAGAGAATGACTAAGGGTGGTCGTCAAGAGCACTACCAGTGTATATATGGACATCATTGGAGTGTTAGAGATCACGGTATGTTCTGTTACTTAAAATTACAAACATTATGTTAATGCACTTTGTTAATAAAATTAAGTTAGATTAATGAATTTTTTTGCATGAATCGAGTTGATTAATCGAGTGATTTGAATAAAAGAAGGGTTTAAGGTCGAGGATAGAGAAAATGATCATGTTGTAGAACTAGTGCAAAAATTCAACCCCTTTAAAGATTGGGTTCGTGCCTAATTTATAAGGAGAAAGTACTCTCTTTCACAATGTTGAGCCACTATTTTTATAAACAACTAAAAAAGAATGAACATGGGTACTTGTGTGGCCTTCAATTGCATAGTGGTAGTCTAGTGAGCTATGATGCTATTCATAATGGTGGCTCTCCTATCTACACAGTGACAAGTTTTTTTGCATGATTTATTTGTTATGGTTGGTTAAATACAATGCTTAAGTCGTTTTACATAATGTGTTGTAAAACACTTAACAATTTTACATAATTGAGGTGTGAAATTTGAGTTCTTTTTTGCAGGCATTTATAAATTACTTTTTTTGGGTTTATAATTGATACAATGAGTTATCTAAACTTCCCCAAAGAGTTTGAAAAGTTTTAGAGTCCATTTGGCATGAAAACGAAGAGGTTGACTAGGCCTACTGGCGACATGTCGCAACCTACTATATAGGCAAGGTTGATTTTGGCTCCAAAATGATGTGTTTAAAAGGTTTAATCCTATTGGTTAACACTAATGATGGTGCTTACACTATATATAGATGTTTATAGAGTTGTGAAGTCTTGACCACACTTATCAACTCTATTTCTCTAACTCTCCAATAACACAATTTTTTTTTCCAAGAAACTCATAAAAAATTGTTTTGACTTGCATGAGTTTCAAGGCTTGTTCAACCTAATTTTCATTCCATTGCTATAGAAGCTTAAAGAAATTCCATAGGGCTTAGAAGGGAAAATTTGGACAATGGTCTTCATCATGTACAAGCTTTGGGTTATCCATTTCGGTTTTATGAGTCCAAATCATCAATACACCAAAATCTCATATAAATTCATTAAATAGTGTAGGAACCATCATTAGTGTTAGCCAATGAGATTAGAGCATTTTGAAATAATTTTTGGAGCCAAAACATGCAACTGTACAATCCCGTATGGACGACCTATGCGATGCATCACCTACATGTAGGCGACAGACAATGTGCCTCCCTTATGCAGGCAATGCATCGCCTGTCTTAACTTTTGTAAGGCGTGTAATGTATCGCCTCTCAACAGGCGCCATAACGCAACCGCCTCTGTAATGTCACCCCGTACATCAACCCAAAACATCTCCAAATGCCTCCAAACTTTTTGGGTACTCTAATATACCCCAAAGAAACTCTTTGGACCCAAAAAGATAATTTTTAAATGCCTACAACAAAAGTCAAGCTGCTCATGTTGACTCTAGTGAAATCGTAATGGTTTTTTGCACCTTTTTGTGCATGGCCAATTTTCACTATGTATTTAACCAATCCTAACATTCCCAACTTGGTTAAATACATCCTCTTTCTCTAGCCCTAATAGATTAGTGCATAAAATAAAGCACCTTTCAGTTTTAATTTTATCTTAGTAGAAATACTACAAAGCTTTACCAAAATGCTTAGTAGTCTTAAAAGATTGAACCAAGCATTCCTAGTGATAAAATGTTAAGATTAATGTCCTAAAAGCATGTAAAGATATTTTATTGAATTAAATAAAAGAACAATTTTATAATATTTGAATATTATAATTATTGTTTGAATTAATTACATGATAACATCAAGAAAATTCCTTATTCATTCATGATAATATGATCTTGTATTAGTTCAAGACAATTAAGATCATATATAATGAATAAAATAGTCAATAACATACTAGAGTATAGAATCTTTATTGAATGGATACTAGTACGTTTTGCTAAGCATACAAGATGTAAGTGATCTAGATTTGGATTACTAATGTGGATAGACATCTTAGTTGTAATGCCCTACTTCCTTAGAGCCATTACTAAGTGAGTTTAAAACGTGCATTTAACTCGCTAATCGAGGTGTTAAGACAAACGTGTAGTTAAACCATAAACAGGGTCATAAACTTTGAAAGTAATTCCATTTACTGAAAAATCATAAAGCGTTTAACATTTGGGATCCCAAAACACTGTTTAGAAATGTTTACAACACATAAATACAAGCAGAGTCGACTAGACGACAAAATCTAAGTTTAGTACAATCATTTCCCAAATACCCCTGGCCGTAGTAGCCAGGCAGGCCAAACATGTACGCGTCGCTTCACGCTTTCCGTACTTATGGTTGGTCGACTTTTCCCTTGCCCTAACCTGCACCACAGAGCACCCGTGAGCCGAAGCCTAGCAAGAAAACCCTCACAAGTAGATAACACATGCATAGCAAACACTTAGCATATAAACATGCCATCAATAGGCTATACACGTACGGCCATGCCGTCCTAGGTGCTTTACTAGGCCCTGGGTTCACGGTCCACACCGTAAGGATATCCCAGGTATCCTTTAGGGTCTCACCCTGGAAACTCGCACTCCGCGTGATAAACACTGCTCCCGGCCCCTCGCCGCAATCGGCCTTGCACTCCACGTGCCTAACGCCGTTCTCAACCCCTTGCCGTTCCCGGCCTTGCCGAACATTCACACATATGCATAGATAGCATAATAAAACAAATACCAAACATGAATAAACTCAATCTAAGGG
Source organism: Humulus lupulus (assembly GCF_963169125.1). Lineage (NCBI taxonomy): Eukaryota > Viridiplantae > Streptophyta > Magnoliopsida > Rosales > Cannabaceae > Humulus > Humulus lupulus. The sequence continues at coordinate 178,155,959 of NC_084793.1, forward strand.
CTACACCTTGCAACACAATCATATAGGGCCCTGCCTAGCATACAAGCTCTACGGGAACAGTAGTTTTCTTACCTGTGTCCCGAGCTTTCCAAGCACCGATGTCCCGAGCACAGTCCCCTAATCCGAGCCTCGCCGAAACCCTAGTCACAACACATTAACAATATTCATCCATCATGTTCTAATCCATTAAATAACTTCGAGCCATAATTCTAATCTCCAGCACCTTGAATTCTATCAATCCGGGTGATAAAATCCATCCCGAGCCTTAACCTTTGAGTTCCCAAGTCTAAACACACCTTAAAGCTCAAAATTGCACTAAGAACCGTGGCCCCATAAAGCCATGTCGTTGCCCGCCCCCAAAACAGAGAACAACCTCAATTCAGGGCAGGCGTGCCGTGGCCCTAGCTAGAGCATGCCGTGACCCGCCCTTCTTCCAGGCCACCAAAATGCTTCGGAGGGCTGCGGCTCAGCAAGAACAATGCCGCAGCCCGACCCTTTGAACCCAGAAAAATCCTTCATTGATGCCACAAAAACCCAGCCAATTTATCCCAAAATCAACCCAACATTCCAAACCATTAATAACATAATCTCTACCATGTTTTCAGTAACAAAACCTAACAAAGAACTAGCCCAAAACCTCACCAAATCTCAAGAGTGATCCTTCACCCAACACACATGCAAAGGTCTAATATTTCAGCAGAAAACCCACTGCAAATCAACACAACTCAACCATATTAAGAGCTTACCTTAAGTAAAGTGAATCCCTAAACCAATTCTCCAAGCTCCAAGCCTCTAGCTCCCAAAATCCCAGCTGAAATCCTTTAATCTTTGCTTAAATTCACCAAGGTTCCCCAAGCTTCCAAAGGATAAACTCCAAATGAGAGAGAGAGACAAAAGGGAGGGTCGGTTCTTCTTTTTTCTAAAGGCTTCTCTTGGTTTTTTTTTTTGCTTTATTTAACTTAGTCTCTAAGGTTACCTCAAGGCTTGGGGTGCCAAAAACATCCTCGAGGGAAAAATAGTAAATTTCCCCAATATTCCATCCTTAAACATTCTAACCTCAAATATATCTCTAAATATTTATTTCCATAAACAGATAACCCCATAAAACATCTAATACCCGAAATACCCCTCGACTTGCCCCGAGTCGGATTCTCAACCCCGTTGTGACTTTCTGGCTAACAGCTCCCAAGGACTGTCTCGGATCATGCTACACAGATATATCACAAGTATATCACATTTATCTCATTTATCACATTTATGCCCTCAACGGGCTAAAATTACAAACATGCCCCTAATATCCAAACGGGGCCCACATGCATATTTAATTCAACTAAACATGCATCTCTAATCACATATTCACATAAATTCACATATTATAGCAATAATTCACTTATTTCCCTCCAAGCATGCTAATCAAGGCCCTAAGCCTTATTAGCAAAATTTGGGTCATTACATTAGTAAAGGAGTTGCATATAATAGAGATTATATATGATAGGACCAATAATAATTAATTATCTTTATAAACTTGCCATTTGACAAAAAGATTTGATTCTTATTATAATAGATGATCATTTCTAGATCAGTCTAAATTCTGAGTATTCATGAACTCCTGTTTGTGTTTATTGGATCTTTTGATTCACTCGATAAGGTTTCTCAGTATAATGAGGCTAACGACTTTTGTTTTGGAGATTCAATATCATGAATGGTTGGGAACATGAATTACAATAATGGAATCTATACTTTCCCAACGGATCGAATACTGGTTCCCTTAAGGGTTAATTCTGGAACTGAATAGTTATTGAGCTCAAATATATAATTAGATTATAGATTAATTATTCTCTAGTAAATTAATGGTACTTAAATATCAAGAGGTAATTAGAAGGGTAAAACAATAATTTTGACCAACTCTAATTAACGAACCAATAAATGGAGGACATAACTGTATTTATGGATTATATCAATGGAATACAAGAGAAAACTCTATAAATATAATTCTATAAATACTTAGAATGTAATTCCATATTTATAGTGGAGTAATCATGGGATTAATAAATAAGATTACTGAATTAAAGAGTTTAATTAATAATCTGGTTTATCAGAGTTTCGTATTATAAGTCCATGGTCCCCAAATCACATCTGCCATACACTGTCAAGGGTAAGGATGTCAAAAGAAAGATTTGTAGAGAGAATGACTTAATTGCAAAGGAATATATTTTTCAGGGCAAGGAAATAATTATGTGATAATGGCAATTGATTAGTTATTTAGCTATATAGTTTTAATTTTGAAAAACTATAGGTTTAAATTAATATTAATCTTGTTTGGATTAATATATAAAGAGAGATTAATAATAATCTTATTTAGAATAAGATATATATTTATTTATTTAAAATTAATATTTTAAGATAAAGTTAATTTGGAATTAACTGATATTTATTTTGGGATAAATATATTGTCTTAAAAATTAATTAAATAAATAAATGAGAAAATTAGGGATAAACCTAATGGTCTGGTCGACACACTCACTCTACATTGAGTGTGGCGCCACACTCATGGATTTCCTATCCTTGGGATTTGAATTTTGAATTTCAAATAATTTGTTTATTTAATTATTTACATTTATTTAATCTTTTTTAAAATAATTAAATAAGGTTATAACTGATCAGGGTTATTTTAATATAATAAAGATTAATTAAATTAGTTAATTACCTTAATAAACTAGAAAAGAAGCAATACTTATCAAGAATTATTTTTCATAGACTATCATACTCTCTTTGTGAAAAATAAAGCGACAATTTTTTCTAAACCTGAAAAACTATCCAATATATCTTCTCTCTATCAAACCTCTCTGAATCTCATGTGTTGAGTACATTTAGAGAGTCATAAATCAACATTTTGAATCCTATGTGCCCACACACGTCCTTGTGTGTTTGAGGATTGATTTGGAAGATCAAGGTGCGAGCTTTCAAAACTTGGATAGGAAGATTGTTGATTTTATAAAAAAATATTCGAGGACACTTGATAGGCAACAAGAGGTAATCTCTAATCTGATTGTATGTGATTTAATATATATATATGTGTGTATGATCTTGGCTGATATTAATAATTATTAAAAAGGGTCCATTCCCCGCTGCGTATCTTTGATTTACTCTTTTAATACCAACAATTTGTATCAGAGCAGTCTATATATATATATTAAATATTGTTTAGGTTTCTTGCATTTTTTATATGTATATTGAATGGATAGATATATTTTTTGAATGTATGGTTGAATGATGGATCATTAATTATATGGTGCTGTTGGGTTAAGAATTTGAATTTCTATATCTTGTGTAAGCCATAAAGGGCATAGGATTTTTGTAAAGTTTAATTTTTGAAATATGTATTTTAAAAATGTGTACACAAAGAAGAAATAAGGACCCAAGCCTATGGCTCGAGCCCTAGCCACATGCACCAGCCCGAATCTCGGCTCCCTGCGCACCGCATGCATGTCGAGCCTCCATGAGAACCTGTGCCTGCCTGCGCACCCGAGTGCCCAGCCTAAGCCTCCCTGTTGCCATGTGTGCCCCAGGCTTCCCCCTGCACGTGTGTCGAGGCACTTTTGCAACACGCACACACGTGTCCCGTTATTGCTGTTGCAAAAATTCCAATGTGCAAGTATACACAATCGTACACAAGTAATAGTAAAGATAAAGTAGAGTATTATCCCACAAAGATTGTTATTAACTACCAATAATTAACTTCCCAATTCTATTTGGCTAATAAAACTTATATTAGAGAATATCAAGAACAGAAACAAGAATTGACAAAACTAACAATTAACAAATAATAGAAACAAATAACAGAAACAAATAAAAACAAAATTAATTAAATGGATGAAAACTTAGGGTATGTAATTTCATCAATACAATTTCCACTATTCTTTCTCTTATCATGATAGCAGAATTACTAAAGCAATCTATATTCTTATTGTTGACGGTATGAATTCATCAACTAAGTTGGATTAAGGATTTTTTGAGTTGTAAGTGTAATGCCCCAAAATCCCTAATACAATTTAATGGTCGGATTAGTAGGCCGGGAGGGCCATAATTGATTTATTATGTCATTAAACTATTATGTGCATGTGCATGTTTATGTGAATTATATTATTATATGATGATAAATGCATGCATGTGGGTCCAAATTTCATTATAGAGGCATTTTGGTAATTTGGCCCGTTGAGGGTATATTTGTATACTTTCATGCATGTTGGTGAACTATTGTTGAGGCCACATTATAATGTGGATTTGTTCGAGCTATTCATCATGAGATGATCTTTCAATACAAGTTATTTGTTTGGTAATAATTGGGTTGAATTTAGGGCTCGGGGTGAGTCTCGGGGTGATTTGATGATTAGAGCAGTATCGAGAATTAAAAGGTAATGGGATATGATTTTCTTAGTATTTGAGAGTAACGGGAATTTGAGGGAATTAATTATGGTTAACGAGATAAGCGGGAAAGGACGGTTTTGCCCTTGGGGGTTGTTAAGAGATGAATTAAGCATGAGGGGTATTTTGGTCATTTGACCTAGGCTATATATAAGTTGAAGGCTGTGGAAGGTTAGCCAAAACAGAGCCTTGTCTTTCCCCCCTCACGATCATCATTTTTCCCTTTTCTTTTCCTTTGAATCTCGAAGCAAGTTTGGGGATTCAAACTTGGAGATTGAAGCTTGAGGTCTTAGGCTAGTGTTCAACTATTGAAGAGGTTTCAATTCAAGCTTAAGATAAGGTTTTAGTTCAAGTTTATGGCTCCTTGCTCTGTTTTTATGTTAGTTTTGATCATTGAAATGAGAATTTGATGAAGTTTTGATTGGTTTAAGGCTTAGGTTTTGATGGTTATATGGTAGATAAGTTACGGTAATAGTTGGTGGCTTTGCTTTGTGATATTGGGAGTGTTTTAATAAGTTTTTGAAATGAGTTCGAAGGGGAAAAGTAGGGGTTTTTGGCTGAGTTTTAGGTGGGGCCGCGGCTCTGTTCTAGAGCGCCGCGACCCAAGCTTGTTGAAGAGGAAAGGTGGAGCTGCAGAGCCGTTGGGCTGCGACTTGATGAAGGAGGGACGCGACCCGTGTTGGGGATTGAAGGGTGGCCGCTTTTGTTTGAGGATGCGGGCTATGGCCCTTAGTGACATTTTGGCCAAAAAGTGAGTTTTTGGCTTGGGGAATAAAACCTTAGGCCTCGGGATCATTCCTACTACCTGATTTAGTAGGATTCAATGTCCTGGAGGCTAGGTTTTGGTCTGGGAACCTTTTGTGTTTCATTTTATTGATGGAATCCCATAATTGGTTATGACCAGGTGACCATCAAGGAACTAAAAGGTTGATCGTTCTCAAGGGTCGTTCTTTTACTAATTCTCGCTCGAACCAGAGGTAAGAAAACTTCACCCCATACATAACATGCACGGTTATTCATGAGGCATGTTGAATGTTTAAATGTGGATGTTGATTGTATATCAAATGCTTAGTAATTATTGCTTACTTGTGAATGGCACTGACTTATTAGTCAGAATCGGCAATGGTGTCAGAACTGACTGTGAAGCTGTGACTTACTAGTCAAGTTCGACAATTGTACTGAGCACTGGTCATATGCTATTGACCTATGAGTCAGGAACAACATAAGCGTCATGAACGCAGAGCCGAAAAGATTAGATCTAATCGACATCAACATTGAATGACTCATCATGAGCATTAATGTCGGACCAACCCCAAGTTCGATGAAAACTAAAAGCGCTTGCCTAGTTCCATGACTAGTCACTCAGAGTTAGGGCCAGAAGGCCCAGGTGACTCCATTGTCATATGGCTAAGGGTACAGAACCCATGCTAGTGATTCCATGATCACTCATTTGGTTTACATTAGTGACTTTCTCATCAATCACTCACCTGGTTTAAGATAGTGACTCGATCACTCATTTGTAAAGGGTGCGGAACCCACATTAGTGACTTTTACATATGTCACTCATATGTTTAGGGCTATAAGTCCTAGATGATTATCATGACCATCATTTGATATTATATACATGCAGTAATGAGTTTTCTTGTTGGGCTTTGGTTCATGAGTGCTATGTGGTGCAAGTAAAGGGAAATAAAAGCTCACCCAGCCTTGAGTGGAGAGCTTAGGCGGTGATGTGTACATATGCGGCCGCTTGACCACCACGGCCAAGGAGTTTCTTAGAGGGACTAGGGGTTAACCCTATTTTTGCCGCTTATGTCGACGGGTTATAAATTTTACACTGTAATGACCATTTTGTATTGTAAATAACTTGTAAACACTTTTATGGGCCCATGAACAATTTTATGTTTTAAATAAAATATATCCTCTCCTTTTGATTGGTTTTCACCTTAGCCTATTAATAATATCTATATGTAGGTTTATAACCAAAGAACTCGATTAGCAAGTTAAGCACGGTTCAAAGCTCACAGTAACGGTCTTGGAGTAACCAGGGCATTACAACTTGGTATCAGAGCATGCCAAGGTTTAGGGTTCCTGTAGACTGGCTGGGCATGTACACTCGCCACTGAAGACAAGCTCGACTCATGGTTTGGTAACTATTTATGTGGTTTTCTTGCTGGGCTTTGGCTCATGGGTGCTATGTGGTGCAGGTAAAGGGAAATAAAAGCTCACCCAGCCTTTAGTGGAGAGCTTAGGAGGTGATGTGTACATATGTGGCCGCTTGACCACCACAGCCAAGGAGTTTCTTAGAGGGACTAGGGGTTAACTCTATTTTTGCCACTTAGATCAGTGGGTTGTAAATTTTACACTGTATTGAAAATTTTGTATTGTAAATAACTTGTAAATGCTTTTATGGGCCCATGAACAGTTTTATGTTTTAAATAAAATATATCCTTTCCCTTTGATTGGTTTTCACCTTAGCCTATTAATAACACTTAGATGCACATTTATAACCAAAGAACTCGATTAGCGAGTTAAGCACGGTTCAAAGCTCACAGTAACGGTCTTGGAGTAACCAGGGCGTTACAGTAAGGGAAATGGACTTAAGTTTGATTGATCTTAAAACAAACTTTATGATATCTCCAAGAACTTAAAACTTGAATATTAGAATGGAAATGGAGAGAATGTAGAAAATATGTGTATTGCTCAAAAATGTCTGGTTACAATGCTCCAAAATTCGACCACCTTCTCAAGTGAAGGGAGGTCATATTTATAGAAGTGCACTTGTAACGCCCTACTACCTTAGAGCAGTTACCATGTGATTTATAAATGTGCCATTAGCTCGCTAATCGATGTTTTAGGTTGAAAAGTGTGATTAAATTGAGATAAAAACTCATTTGATAACATTAATTATAGCATATTTGGACATTCATTAAAATCGTAAAAGATTATACATTTGAGATCCCAAAATACTGTTTGAACATGTTGTACAACTCAAAATGTGAATACAGTTGAGCTAAGTGACAAAACCAATCATTACAACATATTCCTCAAAATAACCTTGGTCGAGGCAGCCAGGTAGGCCAAACATGTACACGCTACTCCACGCTCTCCAAATCATGGTTGGTCGACCTTTCCCTTGCCCTTACCTGCACCATAGAGCACCTGTGAGCCAAGGCCCAGCAAGAAAACTCAACGCATAACATATCACAATCAATCCAATATATATAGTTTAATCAGACAATACATTAAAAATATAGCGGCTTATGCCAACCTAGGTGCTTTACCAGTCCCTGGGTTCACGGTCTTCACCGAGCGGGTGGAAACAACACCCTTAGACGGTCTTGCCCTAGCGGCCTGCACTCAGTGTGCTTAACGCCGCTCCGAGCCCTTGTCTTTCCTGGCCTTCGCTGTTCTCGGCCTTCATCGTTACCAACCCTTGCCGTTCTCGGCCTTCGCCATTCATTCATAATCATGCACAACATGACATAGCATTTAAAAGTATTCACACATATATTAAACACAAATAATAGGGCCATGCCCTGAAACACAAATAATGGGGCCATGCCCTGCTCTATGGGCACAAACATTTTTCTTACCTGTGTCCCGAGTTGACAGATTAATGCGATATTGAGCACGATCCCCTAAACCCGAGCTTTGACATAAAACCTAGTCACAATGCCATAATAAATAGATATCCATCAATCACTAACCAATTAAAAACTTTGGTTAAAATACTAGTCTTCGGGATCTTGAATTCTACTAAACCGAGTAGTAGAATCCTTCCCGAGCCTTAAGATTTGAGTTCCCGAGCTTAAAACCTAACATAGGCCATTTCCCCTAATTTGAGCCGCGGTCCGCCCCCTAGGGCCGTGGCTCGCTGCAAGTCAGAGAACATTAGCTCTCTCAGTTGGAGGACATGGGCCGCGGCGCGCCTTGCCTGCGCTGCGACGCTTGGGCAAGACTAGAGGCTTCCCAGGCCTCTTCGCACACATGGGTCACATCGCTTGAAGAACAGGGCCGCGACGTGAGTCCCAAAAACCCAAATATCCATGAATTTCTACTGCGTTTTTCCCCAACCAAATCTATAAATTATCACCAAATTCCACCCATATACTCAAAATTAAACCTAGAATTCATGTCTAGGCAACTTAGTCAGCAAAAACATTCCAAGAACCAGCTCATAATCTCATAAAAACCTAAAAATTAAACTAAGCTTGAACCTAAGCAAACTTATCAAAAATCACAGATGAACTTCACAATTCAATGCTAGAGTTCTTACCTCACTTGATGATTCTAGTCTGAGCTAAACCACAATCACTTCTAGCTTCACAACCTCAACTCTTTGCCCCAAATTCTAAGCTTCACCACTAAAATTTCCCAAAATCGTCTAAGTCACCAAGAAAGGGAGAGAGAGCTGAGAAAGAGAAAGAGAGATAGGCTGAAATTGTTCTGTTTTGTTGTTTCTCCTTAGTTCTAGAGTCTTGATTAGCTTAAGCCTATCCTCAGCTACCTAATGACCAAAATGCCCCTAAATATAACCTTAGTCGTTTAATGCCACCAAGAGCAATACCGTCATTTTCCACATCCCGCTAATTCCTCGAGTGTTCCTATAATTCCCCATTTAATCCCTAACATAATTAAACAATCACTAAATCCCTATCCATTACCCGGTGATCCCGAACACATACTATGCACCCATAATACCCCTAGGCTCACCCCGAGCCGGGTATTCGACCTTGTTGTGACTATTTTTCTATTCCGCTCCCTAGGACTGTCTCGGATCACATATCATAAATATATCACCACAATCTTGTGGGATCAAGCATAACATACATATATCTCACATTTATGCCCTCAACAGACCAAAATTACAATTATGCCCCTACTAACCAACATGGGCCCACATGCATATTTAATCCACCTAAACATGCATTTCTAATCACATAATCATTTAATCTACGTATTAACATAATTAAATCAATTATTACCCTCCCAGCATGTTAATCAAGGTGCTAAGCCTTATTAACAGATTTGGAGGTTGGCTGGGAAAGACCTCGTTAAGTACCCTACTTGTACCACCACTACTTATCTGGTGTGGAGATTAGGAGCAGACTCCTGGGGTCTTCAGGGTCATACCCCCGTACTCGTACACGTATTTTGTACATGGGGTCGACAATGTCCACTACTTGTCTAGCGTGGACATTATGTATGTACCTTAACTCTTCTTGGTTTGTAGGTGCATTTCGTACCTGTATGAGCTCTTCAAGTCATACGTAGGTTCTCACCCTCCTAAGATACCTTGTTCCTATAAGCTTCACGTATTGGAATCCTTATATGTTATTATGGATGGCACGCTTCATTATTCCCACCACTTCTGACTTCATACCGAGTCATTGTGGGGTCTTCTCTAACCTTCCTTGAACACATGTTCAAGAGGTCCTTGACTTTGCATCTCTTAAGACCCACAAGGAAGGAGGTACCTCGTTGGTGGTGCTTATCTCAGGGAGGGAGATAAGACCTCTTCAACGAGGCATGCAGCATATGTGATAGGACGTGGTACCCATGCGTAAGATGAGGGTCTTACCTCGCGAGACCATTGCCCCACAGTACCTATGCGCGAGACACTCCTGATGCGTAGTGAAATCCGGGCGGGAGGCGCCCTCCTGGCGTGAGGTGCCACCTAGGCACGAGGTGCCATCTAGGTACAATGTGCCACCTGAGCATGAGGCATCCTCCCAAGCGTGAGGCACCATCTGAGTGCGAGGCATCCTCCCAAAAGATAGGCACCATCTAGGCGCGAGGCACCATCCGAGCGCAAGGCACCCTCCCAGACGCGAGTCGCGATGCCAAGTGCGAGGGGAGATTTCGCGAGACCCTTGGCATGAGGCGAGGCTCCGTAGGTGAGTCGTGTGCCTCACGAAACCTTCAGCGCAAGGTGTAAGGCACAAGGCACAAGGCACAAGGATGGGTTTGGTTGTTTCCATCCCGAGTTTATATTTTGAGGGACACGAGGTGGTGGCCTTTTGTAAATGAAATTTTGGCATCTACACTTGCCACCAGTCTACAAGAGGGCCTTTAGGCGCTCTGGTAGACTTTTCGATATGGTGTCTTCAAACCACTTGTGGTGTTAGTGTGTTTCTTTGCTTTGGTGGTGTGAAGTAACACACTTTGTGGTGGTGATTCTCATGCTTCCTTGAGAGTGAATGTGAGCCTATCATTTGGCTTTGCAGATCCCAATGCAAGTGTTAGGCTTCATTCTTGGCTATGGATCGAATATTGGATTCAATGGCTAGGATGGGTTTGAGATTTCTATAAATAGGCCTTCTTCTTGAAGGCACTTACTACGCTCTCATCTCTCTTAGCTTGGTGGTTCTTTAGTCTTTAAAACTTCCAAGAGGTGGGTGGTTCTATCCCCCACAAGAGCACTTTGTTTTTCTTTTCTTTTGTTTTTTGCTCTTTTTGCTCTTTTTTCTTTCTTTCTAAACCTATGCATACCTAGCTAGGTTATAATAACATTTTTCCCCCTCGTCCTTACATGTTTGTTGGTGCAGGGCGTACGGTATCAAGGTAGTTGTGGAGAATGCGTGTACTTTTGACGCCATGTACTTTTGCAGTCGTGGTACTGTGTAGCTTCACTTATTCAAGGTATACCTTCACCCTTTCTCATGTTCAATGGGTCTAAATTAGCATTTGGGAATGGTTGCCTCGATTGGAGCACCTTGTGACCTGAATTATGCATGTGCACCCATTAGCACGTATACCCTTCATTATACTCCATAGTTAGTTATTTTTGGCACTCATGTCTAGGAGTTTTGAGTTTATTCCTTTGTGTCTTGTAGTATATCGTGCTTTCCACATACATTTGCACCGAAGTTTCTAACGAGGCATGACTCTATGGCATTTGAGGGGTCGTCTTGTATTCCTCAAGGAGTAGAATTTGTAGAGTTGTCCTCAGACTCGGGGTCCCACAAAAACAACCCATACCAAAGATATGACACCTTAAGGAGGGCCCGTATATGTCACCTATAACACATGGCTGAGCTTAGGCAAAAAATCTATGTTGTCGAAAGCGTGATTGACTCGATTCTAAGGGGTGATGGAGGCCCTTTCTCTTTCGATCCTGATGACTATATTTCTAGCCTTAGAATGAGCCTTCTTGACCTACAAACGAAGCTGGAGTTCATGGATGGAAACCTCTCTCTTGAACCTTCACCTCCACATCCTCCTCATAGTAGCCCTGAAGCCACTCCTGGTTCCCCTCGACCCCTGTCTACAATCTACCCTTGTTTGATGCTCCGACGCTCGGTGTCTAGATGGAATACTCTCATAGGAAGGAGAAAATGGAGGGTAAAGTACCCTATTTTGACCTCACCTTTTGCCTTTGGTTTTGCAGATATGTCGAAGAGAGTGAGGCGACAAGTTTCTCCTGAGAAGCTGGATTCTGGTCCTCTATTGGCGGCCACCATTGTCTCCAATGTGTTGGAGAACAAGCTGCTCGAGTTGGCAGAGTAGTACCACATTGGCAAGGGGTACAAAATATATGTACCTTCCAATAAATTCCGGGCTAACGATCCACCTAAGGGCTACGTCGCATTTAGTGAACATATTTTGAAGGCGGGTTGTACCATTCTTCTACACCCTTTCTTTGTCATGATGAAGCATTATGACCTTGCTCCTTCCAGCTGGCACCCAACAGCTGGTTGACTCTGAGCTGCCTGTACATGGTGTTTATGAAGCTCAAAGGGTCGCGCCCCAATGTCCCATGAATTGCATTTCATGTACAACCTCATGCCTACTCCCAAATCAAAAGGCTTTTATTTTTTTTACAGAAGGACAATTCTCATGTTTCTTTGATCGAGGGATCCGATTCTAATCCCGACTTGTGGAAGCATGAATTTTTCTTTGTCAAAGGACCTCTTTCTGTTTGCAAACACTTTTTCTCTACTCCAAGTAAGTAGATCAAGTCTTTTCTTTTACATTGAGCTTGCTATGGTGGACCTTGTATTTGTGCTGATAGCTGAGCTGATTGTTTAGAGCATTTTACGATCCCTTACGTTCCTGAGTCGGAGGTGACACTAGTGGATACCTTTCTTTATTTGGACCCTTCGATGAAAATGGCTTCCCATATTTTCATCGTGGCCAACTACAAACATTATAGTCTATCCAAGTTTTCAGAGCCTGACCTGATATGGCATAATTCTGAGAGAAAGAAGAAAATGACTCCAGTGGAACTTGACTCAGATTAGTGATGCACACGAGGCGGGGAATTGGATGGGGAGTGCTCCCTGAGTTCCCATCCCCATTTATATTTCTAATCCCCGTCCCCGCCCCATCCCCGCTTATTCCCTGTTGGGACGAGGAATCCCCACAGGGAACCCATTTATTTAAAAAATAAATTTTAAAATTTTAAAATAAAAATCATAAATTATATGTAAATTAAAATATTGTACAATATTTATTATTTAAAATATTAAACACTATCCTAAATAAAATTTAAAATATTAAAAAAGTTACTACTATACTACAAAAACACATAAAGAAAGATATAAAATACATATAAAATATTACAAAAATATATAAAAATTTAAACAGGGCCCTGTCGGGGCGGGGAGTTCTATCCCCGTCCCCGCCCCGTTCCCCATTTAGACGGGGATTCCTCGCCCCATTAGGGGAGGGTCCCCGCGGGGCCCCATCCCCATGGGGAAATGTGCATCCCTAACTCAGATGGTGGTGACGTTGAATGGGTGCCTGAGGAGACTTCTCTTGAAGCAAAATTTCCAGCCCGCCTGTACCCCGCCTCCAAGGGACACACTTCTCCTGCTCCTATGGACCACGACGCGGCCTCTCATTCCCACAATTCACAATCTATGGAAGGGCGATTTGTTTTCCTACTTACGATGAGTTTGAAAATCCTCCTTATGTTCCTTCTGGTCATGGCTACTCTGGATATCCTCCGCCTAATGCTCCTGCGCCTCCTCCTCGCTCGGTGAGCGGGTCATCTGTTCTTACTCACCCAGATGCTCCCGACTTGGAAAGGATGTCATGGGCGAGTCGCACATCAGCTCCTTATGTGCAGAGGTATACTCAGGTTGCCGAGGACATCCCTGAGACCAAGTGGAGAGGTCTCAAGCATTTTAACATGGCGGAACTTGGGGAGACCCTCATGTACTCCACTACTTGGGTGAGTTCATGTGTTTTACATTGGTCCTATTTGTGTTTGGGTTCCTTATTTGCTCACTTTTCTTTCCTTTCCCAACTTCTCTGGTGGCTCAACATTTTATAGACTCGGCACAAGACCTATCCTTGTCCAATGCAGAAAGGGATCGTCTTGAGGCCAGAATTCAGAAGCTTGAGGAACTAATTACTGATGCCAATCTCAAGCTGGAGACAGCCATGGAGAAGGCCTCATCTTCGGCCAAAAGGAAGAAGATAGCGGAAGCCCAGGTTGAAGTGTTTCAGGAGAGAATCATTCTTTTGGAGGCCGACCTGGCAGAGGTTGAATATAAGTTCGTGGAGTGCACCTTGTATGGAGTGTCGAGGTAGAATCCTGGTTTCCACTTCTCCTCCCTTGGTGATCATGCCATTGCTAAGGTAGCCGAGTGGAGTGATCATGGCGGGAGGCCTTGAATTTTCTTTCTACAACTTTCATTTTTATACTTTGATTTGGTTGTATCATTATCCAAACCTTATTATGACTGAGAGGTTTCTCTAGGTCTTTTTCTTTTTCCTTTAGGAACTTTTATAAGTCCTATTATGGTTGGTGCTTGTTTTATTCTGGAACATTATCATGCCTCTCTTTTTTCTTATATATATGTGATATTTTGTTATCGTTTCTTTGTGTTTGATGTCCTTTTGAGCCCGCTCCCTCATTAGGTCTTTTTTTTTTTGATAACTTGCTAATGTCTTATCTGGACCGGTAGTGATAGTCTCTTCGATGCGCCTTGACTGTATTTGTAAGGATATGTTGACCCTTTGGGTTCTTGCTATCTTTTTATATATTTTCGCGTGCACTTGTTATTTTTTTGCGAGAAACATCCTTCTCGTCATTATGCATAATACTTTTTACAAGGGTCTCTATTAGGACCCTTTTTGGCTAGACAGCTTGGTGGCCGCTCTAGGCTTATTAGTGGATGCTCTCCTTGAGGTCTTACCCCTCGTGGAGGTATCAACCTTTATTAGGAGGTTATCCCTGTGAAACCTTTTGACTTCTTTTCACAAGCATCTCTTGTCGGGGCACTTTTTGGCTAGACAGCTTGGTGGCCCCTCTAGGCTTATTGGTGGACGTCCTCCTTGAGTCCTTACCCCTTGTAGAGGTGTTAGCCTATCACGCGATTGTCCTTGTAGAACCTTTTGGCTCCATTGACATCAACAAGGGTAGCTAATCCTTATGAATTCAAGAAGTGCTCTAGGCTTATCAGGGGATGTCCTCATTGAGACCGTGCCCCTCGTGGATGGGTCTAGCCTTTGTTGCGAGGTTATCCCTGTAGAACCCTTTTTTTTTTGCTATGTACTCTGCCCCCCAAGTGGTTGGCGAGATTTATCTTGTCGGGCACTTTAATCATTTTGCCATGTACTTTGATAATTTCAATTGGCAATGGGTATACAAGAGTAAGATATGTGCTCGTGTAAATGAGAAGTAGGATATGCAAATAAGAAACATATTCATTAAGGATGAGTAGAGTACATAGGTATTCATGACAACAATGCGTCTACTTTATACCAGGGCAACTAGGTGATCTCTTTAATTCATAGCTGCCTCTGCAGGGAGGACAACGTTGGGAGGCTAACTAGGGTAACCTCTTTGATTCATCGTACTAAAAGTAAAGCCTTACCTAATATTCCCTCTCAGGCGCGTATCCTTAGGTGGTCATATTCATCCTCTGCTTGGATGCATTCTAGAGCTCTTTCACTGAAGTCGCCTATGTCCTATATTTCTCTCTTGAGCATACTTCCCCACATTCCTCTCTTTGGATGTACCCCTGCAGTGATGGCCATTTTCAACTCGTCCTTAGATAACAATCCCACTTTCGCTACCTCTGCATTGAAGAGTTGGATATGTTGGGAATTGTGCCCTGAAAGCATATGTAGTAGACATTTTTTTTAAGAAATAAATAAATAAATTGAATTTGGTATGCATATATTTTATGAACTATATTATTCTGTTATAATATTAAGTAAATATCTGAAAAATTCCTAAGTTCAAATATGTGATCTCAACCACATATTGGTACGGGAGGATTGTGATGAGATAAATGAACTTGAATAGTTCACAGTAAAATAAAGTTATGGAATCTTTAGATTAATTACTGCAAGTACGGTCCACTAGTATTATGAATACATGTGATCTAGATCCGGATTACTAGTGTAGTAGGAAACTTTAGTGGAGGTGCTATATATATTAAAGAATATATAGAACTGGACCAAATATGTTTATTTTTAAATACCATTTCAAAGTATTAGTTAAATATATCTACTGATGATCATATACAAATAAATCTTAATCTTGAAGTTACTATGAACTCCTGTTTATGTTATATGAGTTCTTTGATTCACTCGTTAGGGTTTGTCAGAATGATCACGCTAGAAACTTTTGTTTTGGGAACTCATTAATGTAAATGGCTGGGAACATAGTATACAAATAAGGAATCTATACCTTCTCGTAAGAGATTGAATAATAGTTCTCTTAAGGGTTGACTTTTGAGACTGAAAGGTTATTGAGCTCAAATTCATAATTTGGTTATGAATTAACATTCACTAGTAAAGTCGATGGTACTTAAGGAAACAAGATATAATAAAAATGGTAAAACTGTAATTTTATTCTCGGTTAATTATGAACCATTATTAGAGGGTTAATTTGTATGTAATGATTATATCAATGGATGCTTTATTGTTATAAAGTACTTAGTAAATGAAATGTCTATAATTACAAGAGTGCAATCTCATATTTATAGTGGAGTAATTAGGAGATTAATAAATTAAGATTATTTAATTAAAGAGTTTAATTAATAATAATAAATTTATTGAAGCTTAGAATTATAGGTCCATAGGTCCCCACATCGGCTCTATCAACACTATTCAAGGCAAGAGTTGATATAAATGGTAAAATGGTAAAAATACATATAAAGAGGAATTTTGTTCTTTGGGCCAAACATGCAATTATGTGATAATAGTGATTAATTAATTAATTACAAATTAGTTGTAATTATCAAATTTAATTAATAATTAATTATTGTATAATTTTTGAAATTATATAAATAATTAATTTATTATAATTTTTGAAATTATAATAAAATGAGTATTAAAATTTTGAAATTAATATTTAATTAAAATTGGTTTTAGTTAGTTAATAGAATTAATTAAATATCTTTATTTGAGTGGGAGATAATAATCTGACAAGTTCAAATTGGATTTGAATTTAAAAAGATTAATATTTATTCAAATAATTAATTATATATGATAATTAGTTAAAAAGAGAATAGATTCAAGTTTGAATTAATTATTAAGTTGTTGGATTTTATCTGATAAGGTAGTTTGAATAAATAATTGAATAATTGTGGAAAAATTACATTCCCTTATTTTATAGGGTGCTGCACGACACACACAGTCCCTGGACTATGTGTGGTGTGCAGCTATAGAAATCAGGGAATGCATTTTTCAATTTTATTTATTTAATTAATTAATTGATGAAAAATTCAAAAAGATAGTTTTGATATTTTCATTAATAAGATAATTAATTAATTAAAAGATAAATTGTAATTGATTACATATTTATTTTTTAAATTTAAAAATTTTCTGTATAAGTTAGACTTATCAGAAAATAACAAATATACTCAATACTCAATTATTCGCTCTAAGAAAAGAATGATACTTTTCATCTCTCCCTAAAAAGTTACAGAAACAATCATAGGCCTATTCTCTTGATCTCATGTGTTGAGTACATCAAGTTGAATAGGAAATATACCATCCTTTATTCTCTAAGTGTCCACACATTTCTTGAGGTGTAGAGAACGCTGTGGAAGATCTTGGTGTGAGTACTTGGGAGCAACTTGGATAGGAAAATCATTTATTTTACGAAAAGATAGCAAAGAAACTTGATAGGCATAAAGAGGTATGTTCTTTATTCTTTTCTTGTTTATGATTAATGAATGTATATTAATGGATCCGCATATTTTTAAGTAGTTTAAATATGTTACAAAATTTTTGTTGTACACTGGGCCAACCCATCACACAATTCCGCTGCGTATTAGGAAACTTGTTCCTAACAATTGGTACCAGAGCAATCATTAATCTCTGCATACATTAATTACTGTGTGGGCATAATATGCATTCTTATGTTATCATAATATGTGTGAATGGATGGATGTATGTATGTTTAAATTTTATTCTTAAGGGTCATTAATTATATGGTGTTTTTGGTTTAGGAATTGTTCTTACATTTCTAGATGAAAAATGTAAGCCATTTTGGGGCATAGGAATTTTTGTAATTTAATTTTATGCATTAAATTATTGGAAAAAATTCTGTAAGGCCCGAGGCCTGGGTTCCGTGCCGCGTAGCTCGAGCCCAAGGCTATCGCACGCTGCCGTATGACCTCGTGACCTATGGCTCCCAGCCGCACACCTCTACGCCTACTGCTGCGTGCCCCTGCTCCTACACCCGCGCGCGCCCTGCTGGCTCCCTGCTGCAACCTACGCGCCTTCCAGCCATGGCCCTAGTTATTGGCCCGTGCCCCCTGCGCACTCCGTCGAGCCGCTGCCAGTCACTGCCGTGGCCTCCTGCCATGCCTCCTGCCCCATGCCGAGCCACCTTGTGCGTCGGCCCTAGGGTTCTTAACCCTAATATTTGCACAATGTTATCTATTTAAATTATGGGCCTAATTAATTTAAGTCCATAATTAAAATTGTTTTGTTTTGAATTAATTGTTTGAGCCCAAATTCAAAAGTGAGCCTAATAACTTGTTGGGCATTAAAGCCCAAGTTAATTATTCTTAAATTTTTTTAAGATAATTAAAAGTTATTTTAATTCAAAATTAAATGGATAAATGACTTAATGGATCGAGACTACTTGTGAAGGCCCAAAGCTGAAGATAGAGATTTCTTTAGGTTTTATTTAGTTTCTTACATTTTTATGTATAATTTTGAAGTGTTGTAATTTTTCTAGAAATACCCAAGGCACCCGGCCAGCATTTATGTATTTAGTATTTATTTATTTAAATGTTTGAATGTGATTACAATGTTTAATACTTTATCATGCATTTTTTGACATGCCATACATATTACCCACACAGTATTTAAAATTAGCATGCATCTCATATGAGTAGAAACATGCCTTAGGATTGTTCTTTGTCATTATATGCTTTATGTGATGGATCATATAATAATAAATCTAGCTTTGACTAGTTTAAGAGCAGAAATAGATTTTAAAAGTCGTTTAATTTCTAGTATTTAATAAAATTGTTTTATTAAATAATAAATGATATTCCTAGTAATTATAGCAAATTAAAATTGAATTAATTAGGGCATAGTTCTGTAATTTTAATTTTGCTTAATTGGATTAGTAATTAGTAGAATATCATTTGGTAAAAATATATCACTTTATTTTTACAAAATAATTAAAAAGCATAGGATGTTTTGAGAAATCACATATTTTAAAATAATGAGTGGGAGAGGGAGTTATGACAATACGTCCCATGATCTCCATTATTAGTTGGCACCAAGGTAACATGGAGAGGGCCTCGCGACACCATTGCTTATGTCCCCCTAAGGAAGGCTCCTGATTGTGTTATTCTCAAGGCAAACTTCTTTTTCAAGAATAGGATTTAATGATGTATTTCAAGTTTGACTGACCCTGAGGCACACTCTTGAGTTAAGTCATTGATCTAAAATAATGGGTTACACTCACAAGGTACATTAGGCTTTCGAGCGGACTAGTGTATTCTTGACCAAACAAGTGGTTGTTTATAAGTCAAAAGAGAAATATTGATTTGAGTTTTCACTTATAAATTTGAGAAATTTTCTCAAAATTAATTTGGAATTAGTTTGACCTACCCTAAGGCTGGTCCATTAATGTTCAAATTAATTAATCATGGAATTAGTAATTATTTTTTTATGTGTTCTTTAATTGTTGCATTCATGCATCACATTTACTATTCCGAAAATTACTGATATTTATTATATGATTAAATTCATTTTTGTTTATTTATTTATTTTCAGCAATCTTGTCTAGCTCAAATCCTATATCTTCTTTACTTGCTAATGAAAAGTTGATTGGTGAAAACTACATGAAATGGAAATCAAACATGAACATTGTATTGATATGTGAGAACCAAAAATTTGTCTTGACTGAGGAGTGTTTAGAAGTCCCTCCCGCTACTGCTGCCAAAACTATAAGGGAAAGGTTTGATAATTGGATCTTATCAAACAACAAAGCAAAGTGTTATATGCTTGCAAGTATGAGTGATGTGCTCAGAAAGAAGTTTGAAGACATTGAGACTGCTTATGAGATCTGGGATTCCCTTCAAGATATGTTTGGGCAGCAGTCAGATCAGTACAGGCATGAGGCCACCAGATCCTACATGAGCAAGAAAATGAAGAAAGGAGTTTTTGTCAGAGAACATGTATTAGTCAAGATCAATATAATGCACGATGCCATTATCCATGAGGCAACCATTGATGAAAGGACTTAAGTGAGCATTATACTTGAATCACCTTCTCCAGCTTTTAAAGGTTTCACAACCAACTATGTCATGAACAAATTAGAATATAACATGACACAGCTGTTGAATGAGTGGAAAACTTATGAATCTTCTAACAAAGGTTCTGAGAAAGAAGGAGAGGCAAATGTTGTTGATTCTGGCCCATCCTCTTCAAAGGCTAAAACCAGAAAGAGGAAAAATGGATATGGAAAGGACAAAGAGAAAGAAAAAGACAAGAATTAAAAGAAGCCTAACAAGTCATCCAAAGGCAAAGAGAACAAGAACACCAAAAACTCCAAAAAGAAGACCCCTAAAGTGACTTGTTTTCACTGTAAGGTAGATGGTCACTGGAAGAGAAATTTTCCAAAGTATCTCGTTGACTTGAAAGAGAAAAAGAAAGGTAAATTTTATTTACTTGTGTTAGAAGCTTGTTTAGTGGAAGACAATTCCTCATCTTGGATAGTAGATTCAGGAGCCACTAGCCATGTTTGTTTTCCTCTATATATTATTAGTTCAACGAGGAAGCTTGCTGATGGAGAGGTGACTATGAGGGTAGGCAGTGGTCAGATTGTCTTTGCAGTCGTAGTCGGAACAACCCGTCTGGAATTTGAGAAGAATAAATTTCTTATTTTAGAGAACGTTTATTATATTCCTAGATTTTTCTAGAAACTTAATTTCTATTTCTGTGTTGCATGAACAAGGTTTTAAAATTTATTTTAATAATAATTTGATTGTTATTTCAAGATATGGTTTTATGATATATTCTGCAAAATCTATTGATGGGCTTTATAAACTGCAAGCTAAAGAGAAATCTGTTTATAATTTTGAATTATTTAAAACAGCTAATCCTAGATCTATTAAATGACAAAAGACTGATTCCGATAGTGAAACATATCTATGGCTCTTGAGATTGGGCCATATTGGTCTAGATAGAATTAATAGGCTTGTAAAGGATGGTCCTTTAAGAGAACTATTTATTGGATCTCTCCCTGTTTGTGAGTCCTGTCTTGAAGGCAAGATGACCAAGAGACCCTTCTCTACTAAAGGTTCAAGAGCTACAGAACCACTTCAGCTAGTACATACGGATGTTTGTGGTCCACTTAATGTACAGGCAAGAGGAGGTTATGAATACTTTGTCACTTTTGTTGACGATTATTCAAGATATGGTTACGTATACTTAATGCAAAGAAAATATGAAACTTTTGGAAAGTTCAAAGAATTTCGAGCAGAGGTTGAAAAGAAATTAGGTAAATCACTGAAAGTTCTTCGATCTGATCGAGGAAGAGAGTACTTGGATTTTGAATTTGAGGAGCATCTGCATGAGCATGGTATTTAATCCCAACTCACAGCACCTGGAATGCCGCAACAAAGTGGTGTTTTCGAAAGACGGAACAAAACGTTACTAGATATGGTTAGATCAATAATGAGCTTCTTATCATTACCACTGTCATTCTGGGGCTATGCGACTCAATGTGATCCATACATATTGAATGTTGTTTCATCTAATTCTATCCAGAAGACACCCATGAAATTATGGAATGGTTGTAAACCTAGTTTACTCCATTTTTGCATTTGGGGGTGTCCTGCACATGTGCTAAAAGGAAAGATCGGGAAGTTGGAATCACGCTCTAAAGTGTGCATGTTTGTGGCTATTCCAAAGAGACTAGAGGTGGAATTTTCTACAGTCCCAAAGAAAATAAAACATTTGTATCGACAAATGCAACTTTTCTTGAACATGACTATGTTAATAACCACAAACCTCGCAGTAAGGTTGTACTAGAGGAGATGGTCTCGAATGAAGTTGCAAAGTCACCAGCAACAACCAATGAAAAACGGCAAGAGGAAACAGCTAGTTCTAGTCAGAATAGTAGAGAGCCTCGTCGTAGTGGGTGGGTTAGTAAGCAACCCATACTCTATGAGCATGAAGTTCAAATGCTTGTGTCTGACACAAACAAAGATGATCCATTGACATTTAAAGATGCAATGAATGATTTTGACAAGGACAAATGGCAAGACGCCATGAACCAAGAAATGGAATCGATGTATTCCAATTCTGTTTGGGTTCTTGAAAATCCACTTGAGAATATCAAGCCCATTGGTTGCAAGTGGATATTCAAGAAGAAAAGAGGAGCGAATGGGAAAGTAGAGGCTTTCAAAGCAAGGCTTGTATCCAAAGGCTACACACAGAAGGGGATGATTATGAAGACACTTTTTCTCCTGTTTCCATGCTAAAATCCATTCATTTACTCTTATCCATTGCTGCGTGCATGGATTATGAGAGTTGGCAAATGGATGTCAAAACAACTTTTTTGAATGGCTACCTTGGCGAAACCATTTACATGTCTAAACTAGAAGTGTTTGAAGTAAAAGGTCAAGAGAAAAATTTTTGCAAGCTTCTTAGGTCCATCTATGGACTCAAACAAGCTTCTAGATCTTGGAATCTTAGATTTGATGACACAATTAAAACGTTTGGTTTTGAACAAAACATTGACAAACCATGTGTCTATAAACAAATCAAAGACCGTGTACTAGTATTCCTCGTTCTTTACGTTGATGATATATAACTGATTGGCAATGATGTAACATCATTATCAAAGGTAAAGAACTAGTTAGCTAAACAATTCCAAATGAAAGATTTGGGAGAAGCCAAGTATGTTATGGGCATTCAAATTCTTAGAGATAGATAGAACAAGACTTTGGCACTATCTCAAGCAACTTATATTTATAAGGTGCTAGAACGCTTTAATATGCAAAACTCCAAAAAGGGTGATATGCAAACCCATTTTGGAGTAGTCCTTTCCAAGGAGCAATGTGGAAGATATGAGATAGTATCCCTATGCCTCAGCGGTAGGCAGTCTTATGTACACTATGCTTTGTACAAGACTTGACATTTGTTATGAAGTAGGGATAGTCAGCCGTTATCAATCCAATCTTGGTTTGAGTCATTGGATTGTAGTGAAGAATGTTCTCAAGTATCTTAGAAATACTGGAGATTATATGTTTGTATATTCAGGTGGAGACCTGAGCCCCACTGGTTACACTGATTCTGATTTTCAATCAGACAGAGATAGTTGGAAATTGAATTTTGGATCAGTGTTTACTCTTGGCGGAGGAGCAGTAGTCTGGTGAAGTATTAAACAAACCAACATTTCAGACTCCACCATGGAAGTCGAGTATATAGCAGCTTGTGAAGCAACTAAAGAGGCTGTGTGGCTCAAGAAGTTCTATTCTGATCTGGAAGTAGTGCCAGATGTGGATAAGCCACTAGTCCTATACTGTGACAACAGTGGGGCAATAGCTAACTCAAAGGAATCACGAAGTCACAAAAGGGGAAAGCACATCGAGAGGAAGTATCACTTGATCAGAGAGATAGTTCACTGAGGAGATGTTGTAGTTATGAAGATAGCTTCAGAGCATAATCTTGCAGATCCTTTCACAAAGACTTTATCTATGAAATCTTTTAAGGAGCATGTAAGAAACATGGGAATGAGAGAGATCCTCATTTACTTTAGGGCAAGTGGGATATTGTTTGGAATTGTGCCCTAAAAGCATATGTAGTAAACATTATTTTTAAGAAATAAATAAATAAATTGAATTTGGTATGCATATATTTTATGGACTATATTATTTTGTGATAATATTAAGTAAATATTAGAAAAATTCCTAAGTTCATATATGTGATCTCAACCACGTATTGGTAAGGGAGGATTGTGATTGAGATAAATGAACTTGAATAGTTCACAGTAAAATAAAGTTATGGAATCTTTAGATTAATTATTGCAAGCACGGTCCACTAGTATTATGAATACATGTGATCTAGATCCGGATTACTATTGTAGTAGGACACTTTAGTGGAGGTGCTTTATATACTAGAGAACATATAGAGCTGGACCATATATGTTTATTAATACTTAGTTAAATATCGTTTCGAAGTATTAATTAAATATATCTATTGATGATCATATACAAATAGATCTTAATCCTGAAGTTACTATGAACTCTTGTTTATGTTATATGAGTTCTTTGATTCACTCGTTAGGGTTTGTCAGAATGATTAGGCTAGAAACTTTTGTTTTGGGAACTCATTATTGTAAATGGCTGGGAACATAGTATACAGATAAGGAATCTATTCCTTCTCGTACGAGATTGAATATTGGTTCTCTTAAGGGTTGAATTTTGGGACTGAAAGGTTATTGAGCTTAAATTCATAATTGGGTTATGAATTAACCTTCACTAGTAAAGTCGATGGTACATAAGGAAACAAGATATAATTAAAAGGGTAAAACGGTAATTTTATTCCCAGTTGTTTACCGAGATTTTCGGAAACTATCTTAATGAATATTAGGTAAGACTAATGATATGGAATTTAGAAGATAAAAACAGGATTTTTACGTGGTTGGGGCGTTAATGAGCCTTAGTCCACGAGTCAGTTGTATTAGAGCTTGGAAATCTTTTTCAATGGAGTTTCTCTCTATGTTTTGACAGAATAACTGTATATAAGTCGAAGAGAGATCCCTTCTCCAGTGCTCTGCCACCTATATTTATAGGCTCACAGAAGCACGGGGCTTGGGCTGGGTATGACCCGGGCCCGTCAAGGATAAATATCCTAGGTTCCTCTAATGGAAACCCAATACAAAGGATAAAACTACAAAAGATTGAGAGACTGAAGCCCACTGGGGCGGCCCAAAGCCTATGCTCCGCCCGACAAAATAGGGCTTTTGGTCTGGACATTCCGAGTTATGAGGCATATTCAGGAGAAAAGATCGGTCAGTGCACTGGCACCACAGGTCTGAACTAGCGGCGTGCAATCCCGAGGTGGCCTTTTCCGCAGATGAAAAGTGGGGACAACTCCCATGCGTCGTGGGGCAGCTTCAGGGTCATGGATGCCTTTTCCTGCCAACCTGGAGGACATGACCTGGGTTCGTTTACCTCTGTCCCTCTTCGTTTACCACAGGCCCAGACTGTTTACCAGGCTCCGGGATCGTTTTGCGCATACCTCGACCGTATCCCCAACTGGCCATACGTCTCCCGGGCAACTATCATGGATCATATTCCTAGACACCATCTGGGTCCGGAACCACACTTGGGCCATCGTCCTTGGTTACTCCCGTACTACGCGGGCCTAGCCTGGGCCCATATCTAATCGCCCAGACCATGGGCCTGGACCATCGTCCCGGGCCCACGACAGGAAATGGGGATAACTTTTACCCCCAAGTCTTCGCCGGGGTCCGCGAGGTGGAGGCTTGCCTTGTTCCCGAATACTCCACGGTTGCCTTCCCAGTTCCTGCTTGGAATCGTGGGTTCGTGGCAAAGGGCAGTGACGCTGGTCGCATGCTGAGCCCAGACCATTTACCAGTGTCCGGGTACATTTACCTAAGTCCCGCTTTGTGGCAGGGATACACGTGTCGCCAGGCGACTGCTGCAAATATGGCACTTGGCCTCAAAAGGTTACCTAACCTCCTCAAGGGTCGCTAGGCCTAGGCTAGTGTGTCAGCACGGATTCCGAAGCGTCCCATCTACACGGGGGTCCTTCATTAATGCTTATGCGCTGAGGTGGACCGTAGGATGGGGCGACCTTTGACATTCGCCTCTGTTGGGCCGTTGGATTGAAATGGCTAGGATCCAGCTCCCGAGAGCTCATAAAAGCCCCTGCACGATTTTCGACCGTCGGATGGGGGAATTTCTATCCGCTGGATCAGAGACCAGGACTTGGGTCTCTATAAATACTCCTCAGACATTCATTTGACACTTTTACACTCTTGAGCCATTTCAAGAACTGAGGAGCTGTGGATGTCCGATATCACCGACGACATCCTTCATCGCTTGCTTATTCTGTGCCATCGTCTATTTCCAACAGTCCCAGTGTCTGCCTCTCTGCCTGAGCGCACGTCCTGGGCCTGCCCTATCGACGAGTTACTGAGTCGGCTTCACTAGTTCAAGAATGAAGTTCTGCCGTCCTTACCGTCGGACAACCACCATCCTTTACAGCCAACTACTCACAGTAAGTCTTTCTAACCTTCTTGGTGAATACATGAATGTAGGCTGCTCTTTAGTTCATATGCTTAGGCTACTAGAATTTGCTTACGCTTAGGAACATTGTTAGGAAGGCCGCCTGGTCTGGGTTGCTCCGGGTCCGAATGCTTCCTGGACAGATGGTGGAGCCTACTTAGTAGCCCCTTTTTCGTTCCCGATCTGGGCTCGCGGTTCCCTGGTGAACTTGGACCCGATCCGGAGGGGACTCCAAGCAGTCCGTAGGAGACCCCGTACCTTAAACGACTTTCTTGGGTTTTGGTATTGACTTCTTGGTTTCTTTTCTCTGTTCCCAGATCATCAGTCATGGAAATGGGCGTCACCCTTCATTCAGAGGAGGAAGTCAACAGGGCCCCCGTCGTCCTCTCCAGGTCCAGGACCCCCACGGGCAACAGATGGGAAATGGACGTGCTGCCAAACCTGTTCCGAAACTACCGGAAGCTGTATATCCTAGAGAAGCGCCTGGGAATAGAGTCCACTCCCAGACTATTCCACAACTGCCTGACCAGGATAGAGGAGCGGGCGCATACTTTGGTATAAGGGTTTGGGGCCTGGAGTGCTGGCCACATCAGTGCGGGAGCCACACTCCCGCTTCACGGCTACTTCGTGCGGTTCCTGACATACGTGGGGATCGTACCATTCCAGCTCCTGCCACAAGCCTACCGATTGCTCACGGGATGGCAAGTATTCTGCATTGCGAAGGAGATCGTGGAGCCGACCCCTACGGAAATCTTGTATTTCTACAAGATGGAGCCGCAGGTCAACGCCAAGGACAAGACCTTGGACGGCTTCTACAGACTGAAGCTGCGAGGTAGCTACCCCGCTCCCACCAGCTCTTGGAAGCATCCCCCGGACGTCCGTCACTACTGGTTCATGATGTCCGGGTTCCTCGTGGAGAAGAACCCCACGCTGCTGCTGGACTTCCAGTGAGTGGGTAAGTGCTTGCCCGATCCTTTTCCTCTTTTATTTTTTCTTTCTTTTTGTTCGTTTCTCATCATGTTACTCCGGGTGGCAGGACCTTTTGCCCAGACTCCTCTCACCCAGTTCATCCTGGAATGGAGGAGGTTCTACTCCAGGCTGAGCGCGGAGGACCTGGACGTAGGAGGCTACGGTAACACGGACAACCTCCAACTGGTCGGAATGCTTGCGGCCCACCAGACTATTGTCATCCCGAACCTTCGGGGAATCCAGTGCGAGAAGAATGTCGCCATCAGGGAATAGCTGGCACTGAAGCACATCGCGGAAGTGGAGAAAGCGGCGTGAGACGATGCGACCAAGCAGAAGAGGGACTTGGCCCAGACAGAGGCGGCCGCTTCAGAGGAGCTGGAAGCCCTCTTCGAGGATGCCCTACTGTAACGACCCAAATTCACTAATAAGGCTTAAGGGCCTTGATTAGTGTGCCTGGAGGGCATAATGGAGACTATGTGTGGTTTTAATGATTAAGATGCATGATTATGATTTAAAGCATGTTATATGATTACTTGAATATTTGAGATGCATGACTATGTGTATTAGTATGCATACAGGCCCTGATTAGGTTAGAAGGGCATAAATGTAATTTTGGCCATTATGGGCATAACTGCTTCGATATATGTGATAATTGTCGAGACCACATTATTATGTGGATAAATCTGTGATCTGTGACTCGAGACGACCCTAGTGAGCAAAGTAGCGGAAAAGTCATAGCGGAGATTTATACTCGGCTCGGGGTGAGTTTAGGGGTATAAATGGGAGTTTAGTGGATATACTAGAGTCTATTATGACATTGAGGAATGTTATTGGTGATTAATTAGGTATCAGAAGTTAGGCAGGAAATAATAGAGACACTCGAGGAATTAGCGGGAATTAGGTAAAATGACTAAAATGCCCTCAAGTGGACTAAATGATTAGAATTAATAGGGAGGGCATAATGGTCATTTGGCTTTTAAGGATGGGTATTACTGAGGTTTTATGTTAGTGGGATTTGTAGAACATTACAGAAGTTTGAAAAAGAAAGAAAAGGAAAGGAAAAGAAAGGAGAGAAAACAGAAAGAGTTCTCTAGGTCGGTTTGTGCTTTCTTCACCAATTTCTTGAGGATTTCTGGGGTAAGCTCAGAGGAGAGCTGGGAGAAGCTAAGCATCAAGGAGTCTAAGCTAAGTGTGGAGAATTAGCAGAGGTTTAGCAAGGGTTCATCAACACTTGAGGTAAGACTTAGAATTCTTCAGTTTCAGTTTCTGGTTTTTGAGTTGTGGTGCTTAAGTTGAATTGGGTGAAACCTTAGGGAATTCAGACTTAAGGCTGAGGAGGAGCAAGCCAAAGGAGTCTAGAGGCAGCTTGTGGTCGAAATTCTATCAAAGGTATAAGGTCTAAACTCTAAACTTTGATGTTCAGCTGGTTTTTACTGAGTTTTAGAGCTTGGAAGTGGCTATGGTGAATTCTGAGTTTGTGGATGCATGTGCTTAGGTTTTATATGTTTGGGGTGCTTGGGATGAGTGGAGTGTGGTTATGAGGTTGTTTTTCAGTTTGGGTAAGAGTTGGAAGAGTTTTGGTTGAGGTTGGTTCGAAGAAATCGCAGAAGGGAAAAATCAGTGCAGGGCTGCCTGTGACTAGCGCTACAGCGCTAGCCTTTGGGCGCTGTAGCGCTAGGCCATTTTGCTGAAGGGTTTTTGGCTTCTGTTTGTAGCGCTGTAGCGCCCTCCCAAGAGTGCTGTAGCGCTACCTTGCCTTCTGAAGGGGATTTTTGGGTTGTTTGCAAGGATTTTTGACCTAGGGTTTGGGGTTTGGTTCCACCACCTTGTTTGGTGGAACTAGCACATCCCGGGGGCTCGGGATTGGCCCCGGGGCTAGGTTTTGAACTTGGGGATTGATAATGACCTTGGCCATGATTGTGATTAGGTGAGCACTAGGGCTCGAGGGGGATCGTGCTCAAGGAGTCGAGGGATCAAAGCTATTGAATTGAAAGGTAAGAAAACTGCACCCGGTTGTATGATTGTGATGGGACTAAGTGCTCTCGAGAATTGTATCGTGTCAATGTTGGTATTACGCCATGGGACATGTAGAAGCGGCCTAAGAGTGCCGTACATGATATTAGCGCACAGGGCGCAGATTGGCCACTGGTAGCCAAGAACAGCGGGATAACAGAGGGAGCAGCCTGAGGGCATTAGCCCTAGTTATCATTTGTGAATTGTACATGTTATGAATGATATGCCTAGTATGTGGAATACTTGATTATACTGATTAGTTACATCGCTGAGATTGTGCAATGCTATGTGAGATATTGATTTGTCCGCTAATTGTTTATGCTCTGTTGTTGTTGTGTTTTCTTGTTGGGCCTTGGCTCACGGGTGCTACGTGGTGCAGGTAAAGGCAAGGGCAAGCTTGACCAAGCCTGAGGTGGAGAGCCTCGAGGTGAAATGTACATAGCCAGCTGTTCGATCACCACGATCGAGGAGTGGACCAGGACAGGGATTACCTAATTTCATATTTTTCCTTAGTATGGCTGGTTATTGCATCTAGATCTTGTAACTTTTGTAAACGATCTTTAAAACTTGTATTTTTGGGATCCCGTGTAAACGAATAGCATTCCTGAATGAAAATGTGGCTTTTGAGACCAAAACACTTTCAACCCTAGTTCCTTTATAGTTCAGTATCACGATTTTAACCAGATTGACTTGATTAGCAAGTCTGGCACTTTGTAAACACACAGTGTAACGGTCTTGGCTATCCAGGGCGTTACACCTACCGAACACGGGGACCCCCAGGGCTAGCGTATCGGGGCTAGGTAACTCACCTTTGCTCTTAACTTGTGCTTCCCAAGTTGCGGACTTAGCTAGGGATAGGCTAGCACTTCGAGGCCCCACGTTCGGGGCTGACGGGGAGATGAGACCTTCGTCTCCCGTCCCCGTAGGCTCGGAGGTTCTCATGTTCTTGTCCGGGTTCCTTCAGTACAGGAATTTCTTGAACCCAGACGACATGGGGGATCGACTCCATTCCTTCGCGTTAGATGAGTTGAGTCACGCCAGAGGCTTAGATGAGGGTTCGTCCCAAGTCACTCTTAGTTTTGATTTTGATTCTCTTGGTTAATCATACTAACTCTTTTTTCTATGTTTTTGCAGGAGACTCCGACATGTCTACCCCCGCGGGCGAACTGAGGCAACTCCTCAAGGACCGGGCGGCTAGGAAGGCTGCCAAGAAGACAACAGAAGCGGTAGGCCCGAGCCCACCCCTCAACAAGGAGGCGCCAGGGGCGGAACCTCGACCCGGTGGGGGTGCGCTTGCCGCGGTCCCCATCCAGGCCGTGGACCCGGCTGCAGTCCCCGGCTTTGCCCAACACCCGGTGATCGATCTGGAGACAGGAACTGCGGCAAGCCGAAGCTCCGGGAAAAGGGGCTTGGACGCAGGCGTTGAGGAGGCCAGCCCCGGGAAGAAGAGGCCCCGGACGAGGCGGGCTGGCTCGGCCGATGAGTCGCACGACGAGAGTCGGCTCGCCGCGAAGGAGATTCCCGCACTACCGGCCCTCCCCATACGTCTGACACTACTCGAGGAGGGGGAAGCCGTCGTGCGGGACGAGCAGTCCTGGATGATTGCCCGAACCTGGGAGAATGGCCGGGGCTGGAGAGACGAGACGTACAAGGCCCTGACGATCCGTCGTCAGGTCGAGTTTGCTGAGCGTCCGACGGCGTTTAGCGCCCCCCAGCCGATCGTGGATTGGCCAGCTATCGAGACAGGCTTTCGCCCTAAGCTTGGGCAGGACACGACCCTCTTGGCGGTGGACCTATTGGGCTAGGTGGGGAACACCATGTCTAACCTCCAGCTCAAGTGGTATGCCACGATAGCCCAAGTGCTGTTCATCTCCCAGGCTCTCTGCCATCAGGCCACTGCAGTAAGTTTACTTCGTGTCTTTTTCTTCCCTCTTCTTATTTGTTTATAAGGATTACTCTTAACTTTGCTTTGTTCCAGGTTGATTTGCTGTCCCATCAGAGTGCCGACCTGGTGGCCGAGTTGGCCATGAAGATGGAGACGATCCAGCTGGAGCTGGAGGCGGCCGTGAACTAGAGGGAGGCCACCAAGGAGGCCCTGGCCAGGGAGACGGTCCAGGCTCGGGCGAACCGCTAGAGTTTGACCGTGTCAAGGATGGGCTGGAAGAGGCCTTGTCCCGGAAAGAAACCGAGGCCAACGAGAGGGCAGCCCTTCTGGAGGCGACCGCGACTCAGTCTGCCCAGGACAGGGAGGAGATCCAGAACTTGACGGCTCGGGTCCGGGAATTGGACAGCTCTCTTCGTGGGGAGAAGACGGCGCATGAGGAGGTCCGCCATGAAAAGGAGGAGGCGGACGGCATGCTGGAAGTCACTTTCGAGGAGGCCATTTACATGGCTTGGCGCAAGGACAAAAGCATGAACCTTCTGGTCTTCCCCGACCCGGAATCGAAGAGGGCTAAATTCGAGGCCAAAGAGAAGGAAGACGTGGAGCTTCTGGAGGCTGGAGCCTGGGCTCGGATCTCTGCATTACCTCTTTTAATTTTGTAATAACTTTTACCGGACGCGTATGCGTCCAAGACAATTTGTATTGCTTTCTTCAGTTTATCTTATTTTTGTTATTCCTTCTGGAAATTTACTTTTGTCACCGTGCATAACTGACTCTGAGGGTTTGGTCTCGGTTCCAACAGCCTGGACTAGACCAACTCTGACTAGTTTGTCAAGTTCTCAGTTTGACTAGTTCCAACAACCTGGGCCAGCGAGGTTTAAATAGTTTATTGTGGAACCTAGTCTCCCCACTCTACCAGTCGCAGGCCACGGCTTTGCCTTGGGGCATACTGGATGCTTTTCTCTCCCGGACATCGCTCATCCGGGGTGGGACCAGCCTTAGGCTCGGTCCTTTTAATTTATACCCCTGGACATCGTTCGTCCAGGGCGGGACCAGCCTTAGGCTCGGTCCTCTTAATTTATACCCCCGAACATCATTCGTCTAGGGCGGGACCAGCCTTAGGCTTGGTCCTCTTAATTTATACCCCTGAACATCGTTCGTTCGGGGCGGGACCAGCCTTAGGCTCGGTCCTCTTAATTTATACCCCCGGACATCGTTCGTCTGGGGTGGGACCAACCTTAGGCTCGGTCCTCTTAATTTATACCCCCGGACATCGTTCGTCCGGGGCGGGACCAGCCTTAGGCTCGGTCCTCTTAATTTATACCCCCGGACATCGTTCGTCCGGGGTGGTACCAGCCTTAGGCTCGGTCCTCTTAATTTATACCCCCGGACATCGTTCGTCTGGGGCGGGACCAGCCTTAGGCTCGGTCCTCTTAATTTATACCCCCGGACATCGTTCGTCCGGGGCGGGATCAGCCTTAGGCTCGGTCCTCTTAATTTATACCCCCGGACATCATTCGTCTGGGGCGGGACCAGCCTTAGGCTCGGTCCTCTTAATTTATACCCCCGGACATCGTTCGTCTAGGGCGGGACCAGCCTTAGGCTCGGTCCTCTTAATTTATACCCCCGGACATCGTTCGTCCGGGGCGGGACTAGCCTTAGGCTCGGTCCTCTTAATTTATACCCCCGGACATCGTTCATTCGGGGCGGGACCAGCCTTAGGCTCGGTCCTCTTAATTTATATCCCCGTACATCGTTCGTCTGGGGTGGGACCATCCTTAGGCTCGGTCCTCTTAATTTATACCCCCGGACATCATTCGTCCGGGGTGGGATCAGCCTTAGGCTCGGTCCTCTTAATTTATACCCCCAGACGGGGTTTGTATCCCCCAGACATTGTTGGTCCGGGCCGGGACTAGCCTGAGCTTGCGGCCCGCCGGGTATTTTCTCATACCCGGGATACCCCCCACAAGTGAGCGGAGACTGGTCTGGGGTCACTTGAGTAAGATTTTCATTTGTTTGATAACGTTTCTTTATGGCGTTTTGCACATGCCATTTTTATTATTCAAGGGGGTCGCCCTAAGGCGTACATTATTTACAACAAAAATACAAAATTGGAACACGCCTTTCTGACTACTGATAGTATTTACAAAGATGTTCCGCATTCCAGGCTCGCGGGACTTCCGAGCCATCGAGCCGTTTTAAGCGGTACGTCCCGGGGCACACTTCATGTTGGACCTCGTATGGTCATTCCCAATTCTGGCCCAGAACCCATACTCCTGGATCTTGAGTAGCAGGGAAGACTCTTCGCAAGACTAAGTCGCCGGTTATGAACTTTCAGCTTTTTACTTTTGAGTTGAAATGACGTGCGATCTTGCCTTGGTACATCTTCAGCTGTACTTGCGACTCCTCCTGGATCTCTTTGATGAGATCTAGCGATTCCTGGAGTAGGGCGTGGTTTTGGGCAGGATCATACGTGTCTTTTTGGTGAGACGGGATGGTCGTTTCAATGGGGATGATGGCTTCACATCCATAGACCATGGAGTAAGGAGTGTGGTCGGTTGAAGTCCTCTCAGTCGTCTGGTAAGCCCACAACACGCGGGGCAGCTCTTCGGGCCATTTGCTCTTGTAGGCCTGGAGTTTTTTCTTTAATGTCCCCTTTAAGATTTTGTTCACGACTTCTGCCTGCCCGTTTGCTTGGGGCCTGGCGACCGTGGAGAAGCTCTTGATGATGCCATGTCTCTCGCAAAAGTCTGTGAAGTGGGCGCTGTCGAAATGCTTCCCGTTATCAGATACAATTTTGTAGGGGAGGCCGTACCGACACACTATATTATTGATGATGAAATCTAGGGCCTTCTTCGAGGTGATCGTGTTCATGGGTTCCGCCTCAACCCACTTAGTGTAGTAGTCCACAGCTACGATGGCGTATTTCACTCCTCCTTTCCCGGTTGGGAGCGATCCTACCAGATCGATCCCCCACACCGCGAAAGGCCAGGGGCTATTCATCAAGGTTATCTCCGTCGAAAAGGCCCGTGGGACCTTCGAGTATCTTTGGCACTATTCGCACTTGCAGACGTAATCGATACAATCTTTCTTCATGGTCGACCAGAAGTATCCTTGGCGCAGAATATTTTTGGATAGACTGGGCCCGACTGTATGATCTTTGCAAAAGCCTTTGTGCACTTCATGCATGATGGTGCTTAGCTCTGTCCCGGACACACACCTGAGGTAAGGCATGGACAAACCCCGGCGATAGAGTTTTCCATCCATCATGACATATCGGTGGATCTGGTACTGAAGCTTCCTGGCCGCGGCCCTGTCTGCTGGCACCTCCCCGTGGAGTGGTCCCATCCAAGACATGGAGTGGTCGACGGTGTGGACCGTGGGGGCTCTGATGCTTGGGACGGGGAGATGGTTGACGAGGACTAGCCCAGCCAGTTCTGCTTCGGCGTCGGTGGCCAGCTTTGCTAGTGTGTTCGCGCAGACATTTTGCTCTCTGGGGATCTGGCGGATGGAGTGCTTTTTGAACGCCTGTAGCATCTCTCTCGTTTGGGTCACATAAGCCACCATTCTCTCTCCTTTAGTTTGATATTCCCTCGAGATTTGCCTGACCACCAGCTGGGAATCGCTGTAGATTTCTAGGTTCACAGCCTCTACTTCTCGGGCCAAACGCAACCCGGCTAAGATAGCCTCATGCTCAGCTTCGTTGTTCGATGCCTTGAACTGGAAACGCAGGGCATTTTGTAACTGGTGTCCCTGTGGCGATACCAAGATGATCCCGGCCCCGACCCCATTTTCATTCGAGGCCCCGTCCACGAAGACCTTCCATACGGGCGCCGCGGGTGCCTCGGGATCATCCCCCTGGGATATCCTAGAACACTCAACGATGAAGTCGACCAGGGCTTGCCCCTTAATGGATACTCTAGTGACGTAGGCTATATCAAACTGACTTAGTTCCATGGCCCACTTCAGGAGTCTTCCCGATGACTCGGGCTTCTGTAACACTTGTCGCAGGGGGTGGTTGGTCAGGACTTTTATGGCGTGGGCCTGGAAGTAAGGCCGGAGCTGCTGGGATGCCACCAGCAAGCAAAAGGTCAGCTTTTTGATTAGTGGATACCGAGATTCAGCGTCCAACAATCACTTACTCATGTAGTACACCGGGAGCTGGGTCCTTTCCTCCTCCCGTACCAATGCGGCGCTGATCGCGTGCTCGGTCACTGCCAGATAGAGGTATAGAGGCTCCACGTCCACCGGATTTGCCAGGATCGGCGCTTGGGTCAGGTGTTCTTTCAGTTTTTGAAAGGCTTCTTTGCACTTGACTGACCATTCGAACCGCTGGCTTCCCCGAAGGACGTTAAAGAACGGGATGCACTTGTCCGTGGCTTTGGAGACAAAACGGCTTAAGACGGCTATTCGCCTGGTCAGGCTTTGGACGTCCTTATGCTTCCGGGGAGAGGGCATATCAATCAGTGCCTTGATTTTATCCGGATTGGCTTCTATTCCCGGGAAGCTCACTATGAAGCCCAGGAACTTCCCGGAAGCCACGCCGAACGTACATTTCTTGGGATTCAACTTCATCCCATACTTCCGAATGACTGCGAAAGCTTCAGCTAGGTCGTCCGAATGCTTCCCAGACGTCTTGGACTTGACCAGCATATCATCGATATAGACTCCCATCTTTCGCCCCAGCTTGGCCCGGAACATTCGATTGACAAGCCTTTGATAGGTTGCCTCGGCGTTTTTCAGTCCGAAGGGCATGACGATGTAGCAGTATATCCCGTTGTCGGTTTGGAAACTAGTGTGTTCCTGATCCGCCACATGCATGGATATCTGATTGTAACCGGAATACACATCCATGAAGCTTAAGATCTCATACCCAGACATTGCATCCACCATTTGGTCGATCCTGAGGAGCGAGAAACAATCCTTCGGACAAGCTTTGTTGAGATCCGTGAAATTGATGCACGTTCTCCATGTTCTGTTCGGTTTCAGCACCAGAATGGGGTTGGCCAGCCACACGGGGTATACAACCTCGCGTATGAAGTTGATTAATGACAGCTTCTCTACTTCCAGCTTGAGGGCCTCGGCCCTCTCCGTTCCCAAAGGCCTGCGCTTTTGGTGGACCGGGGTCGCGTTCGGGTCAATACTCAACGCGTGGCAGATGATGTTGCGGTCGATCCCCGTCATATCCGTGTGAGACCAGGCCAGAATATCCTGGTTCTCCTTAACTTGGGTGATGATGGCGGCCCGAACATCTGCCGACAGATTTTTCCCAACTTGGATGACCCTGGCTGGATCGGTGTCGCTGATGCACACCTCCTCAATCTCGTCCATTGGCTCTAGGACGTGGTCATCCCCTATCCTCGGGTCCAGGTCATCTTCTTCTCGGATCACTCTCTTAGCAGGTGGGGGAGGAATCGGGTCGATGAGGTCCTCAAAGGGCTCGTCTCAGACCATGTATATTGGCCGGGCGGACACGTGGTAGCATTTCCGGGCGCTCTTCTGATCTCCCCGGACAGTCCCCACCCCTCCGTTGTCGCAAGGGAACTTCATGCAAAGATGACAAATAGAGGTGATGGCCCCGAACTCGACTAATGCGGGCCGGCTGAAAATGACGTTGTAAGCAGTGGGGCAGTCCACCACTACGAAGGTGCAGAACTTGAACGAGTGCTGCAACTCACTTCCCAACGTCATGAGCAACTGGATCTTCCCCATGGGGAGTAGTGTGTCTCCGTTGAAGCTGTAAATCTGGGTCGGGCATGATGCCAGATCCGCTTCAGTCAAGCCAATGGCAATGAAGACGGGCTTGAACAAGAGGTTGACGGAGCTCCCGTCATCTACCAACACGTGGGATACCAACTTGTTGGCGATCTGCGCATCTATGACAAGCGAGTCATGGTGCGGGAAATGGACGTTGCGAGCGTAGTCCTCCGTGAAGGTGATGGGGAGGTTCATCAATTTTGGGCACTGAGCTGGGGCCTGGACAAGGGCACACACCTCCTGATCATGGTCGAGCTCGCTTAGGTATCACTTTTGATCGTTCCTGGACGGCCCTCCCAGGTGAGGTCTGCCCGAGATGGTGGCTACATGTTCGTCCACGCGAGGGGGTGCCATCCCGGATGGATAAGGCATTCCAGGGCTGGGTGCTTGCGCGACGGGGGCCCCCTGAGGGGTCTGCGCCGTCGGTCCCTGTGCATACCCTCCCTGAGGCGGGTATGCCCTGGGTGCTCCCGGGACTGTGGGTTGTCCGGGACCTGCTAACAGGCCCGGGACTCCCACGGGCATCCTGACCCAATGGTGGAGATGCCCCAGCTTGATGAGATTCTCGATCTCATCCTTGAGTTGCCGACACTCTTCGGTCGTGTGGCCCACGTCCTTATGGTAGGCGCACCGTTTGTTGGCATCCCTCGGATTTCTCCCCCCTCTGAACATGGGGCTAGGCTTTCGGTAGTGGACTGCCCTTTCTGTTGCCAGGAAAATGTTTTCCCTGGTGTCCACCAGATTGGTGTATTCTGAATATTGGGGCTCGTAGCCCCTTTTTCCTTTCTTAGCCGGTTCAGACCAATTTTGGCCTTTGCCAGATCTCTTCCCCCGGGAGGGGTTTACGCTTTCCTATGTTACTCCCGCCTGCGACTGCTGGGCCCCGATGGGGGCAACGCTGTGACCCGCCGGCGCGGCTCCATACCTAGAAAAGTGGGCAGATTGGACCGGGGCATATCCTGAAGAGGCAGGACCGTACACCGTAGGGGTGTAGGTGATTCCAAGCGTAACGGCCGGTCCCGGGGCGATCGGGGGCGTGACATAGGACTGCGCCGGGAACTGCACCCCGTACCCCGGGAACGCTTGGGCATTTGGCTGTGGTGCCGGAGGCCATCCGAAAGTCTGGATCTGAGCCTCTTCCCAATTGATAAATCCTTGGGCCCTCCCGATGAACTCTTCCAGGGTAGCCGCCTTGCTATGTTGCATGTCATCCCAGAGAGGGGACCCGGCCCGGATTCTGGACTGCAATGCCACTAGGCGTTGTCCGTCGTCCACCTTCTTCTTGGAGGCTTCTTCAGTGAAGCGTTGGATGTAGGCCCTAAGTGTCTCCGCGGGGAGCTGTTTAATATTTGTGAGGGCGCTGATTTGCATGTCCATCCTCATGGCGGCCATGAACTGCTTGCGAAATGCCGACTGCAACCCTGACCAGGATTGGATGGATCCCAGCTTAAGTCTTTTCCACCACTCCTTGGCGGGACCACCTAGAGTGATCGAGAAATAGAGGCACTTGCCGTTGTCATTGACGTGGGCCACTGTCATAAGTCGATTGTATCGGGAAAGATGGTCCCTAGGGTCGGCGTTTCCGGTATAGGCGGTGAGGGTTGGCATCTTGAACCCCTTGGGGAGCACAACGTCCAGGATGTGCCTCGCACAAGGCTCTTTATCCTCCTCATCAGAGTCGATATCTGCTCCTTCCTGCTTGCGAACCAAACGGTCCGTGACCTTTTTTCAAAGCAGCCAGCTGCTACATGAGCTACTTTGCCGTGCCATCCTCCAGGGGGATTCTTTCGTTCCTTCTATCGTTGATGTTGTTCCTAAGGTCGCCACCTCGGGGGAGGATCTTTTCCTTACGGGCCCGCTCTTTCTGAGTGTTCAGTTCGTCGCGTAGGTCTACCCGGGACGTGTCATCCCCTGAACTAAGGGCATGATGCTCCTCACTGTGTGGCCGTTCCCAATGGTTTTTCTTTACCGAGGCGCTGGGGTGCAAAGACCTTTCCCGTTCGTCTCGCCCTGGGACGTACCGGGGCCGTGCGTTCTGCGGCCGCATCCTCTGCGGATCGATCGGGTGGCCCCGTCCTGGGACGGTGCGCACCTTCTCTTTCCTAGGGAGCGGCCGGGAACGGGTCCCGGCTTTCGTGACGGGGGTGCTCTTTTCTCGGGTCTTTCCACCGGCCTTCTTTTTCTCCCTGTTCGGGTTTCTTGGGGTTGGCTCAGGAAACTCCTCTGGGAGAGGGGCTGGCCTCGCTTCTTCGGGGAATCCAACTCGGGCTTGCGGAGCGGGCTGTTGCGCTCCCGGAAGTGGGCCAGCTGGGGGATTGGTCGCCGGACCCTGCGCGGCTATGAATGCCTGCAGGGCTTGGAGAGATTCTTGCATCCGCTGATGCGCCTCCGCCTGCTTAGCAATCCTGGCCTCCTGGTTTAGGACTTGCTGCCTCTGTCTAGTCACCCCCAGGTTCTGCTGGTGGGG
Source organism: Humulus lupulus (assembly GCF_963169125.1). Classification (NCBI taxonomy): domain Eukaryota; kingdom Viridiplantae; phylum Streptophyta; class Magnoliopsida; order Rosales; family Cannabaceae; genus Humulus; species Humulus lupulus. The sequence goes on from NC_084793.1 coordinate 178,195,173, forward strand.
CTCTCCTTCAGGGATCTCGGGTTCCGCAGCTTCGTCGTGGTACTCCTCGTTTTCCTCCTCTTCATAATACTCCTCCTTGTTCTCTGTTCCACCCTCATAGTTTTGCGATTCGTCAAGGTGAGACGTCTGAGGAGGAGCATTCTTAGGCGGATTCTAAGGAAGATGCTGGGAAGGCAACGGATCTCCATTGCCCTGCTCTGGGTTACTAGGGTCGAAAGTGGTGTGTCTTGTATTCACCATTGTAGTAGAGGTTTGGTGTTAGCACTAGCTTTCTAAGGCTCTCAATGAAAGCACCAAAATGTTTACCGAGATTTTCGGAAACTATCTTAATGAATATTAGGTAAGACTAATGATATGGAATTTAGAAGATAAAAACAGGATTTTTACGTGGTTGAGGCGTTAATGAGCCTTAGTCCACGAGTCAGTTGTATTAGAGCTTGGAAAGTCTTTTTCAATGGAGTTTCTCTCTATGTTTTGACAGAATAACTGTATATAAGTCAAAGAGCGATCCCTTCTCCAGTGCTCTGCCACCTATATTTATAGGCTCACAGGAGCACGGGGCTTGGGCCAGGTTTGACCCGGGCCCGTCAAGGATAAATATCCTAGGCTCCTCTAATGGAAGCCCAATACAAAGGATAAAACTACAAAATATTGAGAGACTGAAGCCCACTGGGGCGGCCCAAAGCCTAAACTCCACCCAAAAAAATAGGGCTTTTGGTCTGGACATTCCGAGTTGCGAGGCAGATTTAGGAGACAAGATCGGTCAGTGCACTGGCGCCGCAGGTCTGAACCAGCAGCGTGCAATCCCTAGGTGGCATTTTCCGCAGGTGAAAAGTTGGGACAGCTCCCACGCGTCGTGGGGCGGCTTCAGGGTCATGGATGCCTTTTCCTGCCAACCTGGAGGACATGACCCGAGTTCGTTTACCTCTGTCCCTCTTCGTTTACCACAAGCCCGGACCATTTACCAGGCTCTGGGATCGTTTTGCACATACCTCGACTGTATCCCCAACTGGCCATACGTCTCTCGGGCGACTGTCATGGATCATCTTCCTGGACACCATCCGGGTCCGGAACCACACTTGGGCCATCGTCCTTGGTTACTCCCGTACTACGCGGGCCTGGGCTGGGCCCATATCCAATCGCCCAGACCATGGGCCTAGACCATCGTCTCGGGCCCACGACAGGAAATGGGGATAACACCAGTTAATTATGAAGCATTATTATAGGGTTATTTTGTATGTAATGATTATATCAATGGATGCTTTATTGTTATAAAGTACTCAGTAAATGAAATGTCTATAATTACAAGAGTGCAGTCTCATATTTATAGTGGAGTAATCATGAGATTAATAAATTAAGATTATTTAATTAAAGAGTTTAGTTAATAATCACAAATTTATTGGAGCTTGGAATTATAGGTCCATAGGTCCCCACAACGGCTCTATCAACACTATTCAAGGTAAGAGTTGATATAAAGGGTAAAATGGTAAAAATACATATTTAAGAAGAATTTTGTTCTTTGGGCCAAATATGCAATTATGTGATAATAATGATTAATTAATTAATTACAAATTAGTTGTAATTATCAAAATTAATTAATAATTAATTATTGTATAATTTTTGAAATTATAATAAAATGAATATTAAATTTTCAAAATTAAAATTGGTTTTAATTAATTAATAGAATTAATTAAATATCTTTATTTGAGTGGGAGATAATAATCTGACAAGTTCAAATTGGATTTGAATTTAAAAAGATTAATATTTATTCAAATAGTTAATTATATGTGATAATTATTTAAAAAGATAATAGATTCAAATTTGAATTAATTATCAAGTTGTTGGACTTTATCAAATAATGTAGTTTGACTAAATAATTAAATAATTGTCGAAAAATCACAATCCCCTATTTTATAGGGTGCTGCACGATACACACAGTCCATGGACTATGTGTGGCGTGCAGCTATAGAAATCAGGGAATGGATTTTTCACTTTTATTTATTTAATTAATTAATTAATGAAAATTTCAAAAAGATAATTTTGATATTTTCATTAATAAGATAATTAATTAATTAAAAGATAAATTGTAATTGGTTACATATTTATTTTTTAAATTTAAATATTTTCTATATAAGTTAGACTTATCAAAAAATAACAAATATGCTCAATACTCAATTATTCGCTCTAAGAAAAGAACAATACTTTCCATCTCTCCCTGAAAAGACACAGAACCAATCTCAGGTCTATTATCTTGATCTCATGTGTTGAGTACATCAAGTTGAATCAGAAATATACCATCCTTTATTCTCTAAGTGCCCACACACTTCTTGAGGTGTAGAGAACGTTGTGGAAGATCTTGGTGTGAGTACCTAGGAGCAGCATGGATATGAAGAACGTTTATTTTATGAAAAGATAGCAAGGACACTTGATAGGCATCAAGAGGCATGTTCTTTATTCTTTTCTTGTTTATGATTAATGTATGTATATTAATGGATCTGCATATTTAAAAGTAGTTTAAATATGTTACAAAATTTTTGTTGTACACTGGGCCAACCCATCACACAATTCTACTGCGTATTAGGAAACTTGTTCCTAATAGGATATACTTTCTCAGAATTTCATTTTTGCCTTGCTATACATAGATGTGGCTCCCAGCAGGTGCTGCATAGTCAGGGAAGGCACGTTGTTGCTAGAGGCATTCCCCTCCACGAGATGTCATGTGCGGTTCTTTGGGTGAGATGGGAGAGGTTCTACTTGGATCTTCCCCAAAAGTGGAGATTTTTCCACAGACTTATTGGATTGCAACTTCCTTTTTTTGTGCAGCTGCTATCTAGTTTCTAAGGTTCTTCATTGTGTTGCCTAGCTCCTTCCTCCTCATGTTTATTGAGTCAGAAGGTCGCTGGTGGATGGAGCTTGGGTCTTTCTATCCTTCGTGAAAGAATCTCTGAGGACCTTCTTTCCTTTCACTCCATCTTCTCTTTGTTGGGACATGTCTCTCTTGTACTTCGGATTTTTCTTCTTTGAGGAGGCGATATCCACATTGTGCGTTTGCTCCCAACTTCTTGATATCACATGTGGCAAGGAACCTCCATGGTGCTTTGGGCATGGGGAACTACTCTTTGGAAGTTGGATTTTTCCACCGTTAATGGGGAAGGTTGTTTCCTTCTTTCCCTATTATTCTCCTATGTTCATGGTGGAAGCTACATCAAAATTTGCTTGTGCCATGCAGTAGAGCACTTCTAGCATTTTTTTGCATCGTTTCCTCTAACTTTTGATTTTTAGGCGTAGCTCATCTATCTCTCTCTTATCGGTTTCGATTCTGATCTCCTCAGTAACTCAGGGGTTCGATCCTTGTGGGTTTGGTTCCCTATGGTTTACCATCACCATTGGTCCCTATGGCTTGGCAGCTGTGCGGAGAGAGGTATTATAACACGCTTTTGCCTCTTTCTGTTCTCCCTTTATGCTTGATATTCCTTCAGGAGTTGGGAATATAATAGACTGGTGGTAGGTCAAAGTCATCACTTTCAATTCTCTCAGGGAAGGTCTCCTCAATACCGCGTTGAAAGCTGAAGCACAATCTACTACAACGAAGTTCGACATGATAGTGGTTTTTCTGGGTTGCTCCCCCATGGTGAGAGCTAACTCGATCATTCCTAAGGGCTATATCGAGTTCCCAGTGAATCCATATAGGGAGGTGTGGCAAGGTCTCAAGTTCTTGATTCTCAAGCCCATCTTCTCCAAAGCGGGATGATATAAGATATCCATCGAACTTCCATTATCCACGAGGACATGGTGCACCTTTGCATTGGTTATAAGCGAAAGCTTCCTTGGCATATGTACTCCTTCCTCTTCTTAACTCTCCTCTGAATGCTGGATCTCCGAAGACCATTCTTATTTCCCCGTGCACCTTCAGGGCTCATTCTTGGGCATGTGGTGGGGCTGGCCTGTCCTCTGGTCTTAGGTTCACCTTTGTAACATACCTACTCAGGTGCCCCCTGTGTATGAGCCCCTCAATTTCCACTTTCAAATGGTTAAACTCTGCCGTGGTGTGGGTCTCTTATTGTGGTCCCTTTTGGATCGATCTCTCTTCATTGGTGGAGGTCTCTTGAAGGGGACCAGATTTTCATTTGTGAGGAAGATATGTTTCCTAGTATCTGTCAGGTCTATATAGAAGGTGTATGGCGTTTGCCTGGGTTCACCTCCAAGTATGTGTTTTCTCTGTTGGTCGTCCCTCGGCCCTTCGTATGCTCTTTTCTTCTTAACACCATTCGAGCCCTCATGGGCCGAGGGCTTGGATAGGAGTTCATTTCTCCCTACCTTGAGGTTCTCATAGCCATCTTCAACGTGAATGTACTTTTGTGCTCTTTCATAGAAGTTTTCTAAGTCGGTGACCTCTCTTTTGAGGATATTATCCCATAGCTTACTGCCTGGGCGCACTATAGCCTGATTGCCATCTTGAGTTCTTCCTGAGTCATGCTTCCTACCTTAGCTGCCTCCATATTGAATCTATGGATATAGCTCTCTACGCTCTCATCCTCCCCTTGTTTTATGTTAGCGAGGTTGGTGCCTGGCATGGTGTAATCACACACTGCGTGATGTTGCTGGAGAAACTCGTTAAAAAATTGTTGCCAAGACCTGATGGACCTTGGCTTAAGTCTCTTGAACCACTTGTATGCAACTCCCTTCAACGTGACAGCAAAGCAGTGGCACCTGGTTGTGCTATTAATTCCCCTTAACTTTATTAGGTCATCGAACACATTAAGATGGTACTTTGGATCTGTATTTCCCTCGTAGGGGGTCATGTGGGATCTTTGAAGTTGGCTGGGAACCGCACGACTTGGATTTCTCTAGTAAAGGGTGACTTATAATCAAACTCATCGTCGACAGCGTGCCCCTCAGATGCAATGATTATCTTGCTCTGTAGGCTCCTCATCTCGATGTCTAACTCTTGTTTCCTTTTGTTCAAGGAGTCCATCAAATCCGATGGGTTGGCCTTTCCTTTCCATTTTTATTTCGGGGGAGCCACAGAAGGTGTGGTCCTCACGCCTGACCTTCAAGTCTGTTGAACTCCTCCCTCAAGTCTGGGGGTGCTTCCCTAGAACTGACCTCAATTTTGTTTTGATGGTTAGTGTCATTCCTCCACTCCGACCTCTTAGGTTGCTTTTCCTGCCCAGGACCCTTATGCTGCTTTGGCCGAGGGATATTGCTAGTGGAGAGTCGAGTCCTCCCATCATCCACAGGGATTGTGGTATCTCCCCTCTCATGCCCTTTCTCCTTTCGCTTAGGAAGATGCATGCTTGATTTTCCCTGTAACAGGCCATTCAACACCTCTTGCATGTTTTCTAAGGTGGTTGCCTTTGGTTCTTTTTGTGTAACTCGCGTATCTCATCCTCGTAGAATCGAGTTCTAGAGATTGAGCTTACGGAATGTACCCAGGGACATTTTCCAGGCATGTGCATTGAAGGACCCAGATCCTGTCGGCTGAATCTCGACACCAGTGGTGGCCCTAGGGGAGGGAACGCTCTCGTGCCACCCATAGGGACGACTGCTGGTCTTGGACGGTCTCCATCAAGCTGGACAGCTGGGGATGAAGCCTCCCTTTTGTCTTTAGGAGCCATGGGCTCCGCTAATGTACCCATGTTTTTGGGAGGTGGAGGGTTCCTCATGGAGGCTCTCAGTTGATCTCCGTCCAGATGGACTTCAACTTCTTGTAGTTCTCTCAAATGCTTAGAATGTCTTGGCATCTTTCCCTGCTGGGATCAATGGAAGGACAATGGATTGACACTTATCCTTCCCACAGGTGGCACCAAACTATTGATGGTAAGAACTCGTCAACTAAGTTAGATTAATGATTTTTTGAGTTGTAAGGGAAATGGAGTTAAATTGATTGGTCTGAAAACAAACTTTATGATATCTCCAAGAACTTAAAACTTGAATATTAGAATGGAAATGGAGAGAATGCTAAAAAATATGTGTATTGCTAAAAAATGTCTGGTTACAATGCTCCAAAATTCGACCCCTTCTCAGGTGAAGGGAGGTCATATTTATAGAAGAGCACTACTATCTCCTTGTACATGGTGGTCCCGAGGAGACAAGACCTTGCACATACAAACTATAGGTGGTAGTGGTGTTGGGAAAGTGGCGGACGACTCAAGTACATGCCAGGGGTCTGCGAGAGCACTTCAACTTTCGTACCAGGTTGTACCTCCACCATTTGTCTAGTACTGACGTCAGAGGTTGACTGGGAAAGACCTCGTCAGGTACTCTACTTGTACTACCACTACTTGTCTAGCATGGAGATTAGGATCAAACTTCTAGGGTCTTCAGGGTTGTACCCTTGTACTCGTGCACGTATTTTTTACCTGGGGTCGACAATGTCCACTACTTGTCTGGCGTGGACATTGTGTCTGTACCCTAACTCCTCTTGGTTTGTAGGTGCATTTCGTACCTGTACGAGCTCTTTGAGTCATACGTAGGTTCTCACCCTCCTAACATACCTTGTTTCTATAAGCTTCAAGTATTGGAATCCTTATATGTTATCATGGATGACACACTTCGTTGTTCCCACCACTTCTGACTTCATATCGAATCATTGTGGGGTCTTCTCTAACCTTCCTTGAACGCATGTTCAAGAGGTCCTTGACTGCGCATCTTGTGAGACCCATAGGGAAGGAGGTACCCCATTAGTGGTGCTTATCTCAGGGAGGGAGACAAGGACTCTTCAACGAGGCCTGTGGCATATGTGATAGGATGTGGTGCCTATGCGTGAGACAAGGGTCTCACCTCATGAGGCCATTGCCCCGCAGTACCTATGCATGAGACGCTCCTAGCGCGCAGCGCCATTCGGGCGTGAGGTGCGCTTCTGGCGCGAGGCGCCATCCGAGCACAAGGTAAGCTCCTAGCACGAGGCTCAATTCGGGCGCAAGGCATCGTCCTAGGCGCGAGGTGCCATCCAGGCATGAGGCGCCATCCAGGCGTGAGGTGCCCTCTGGCGCTAGGCGCCTTCTCGCATGAGCCATCCTCCCAGGCGTGAGGCGCCCTCCTAGCGCGAGGCATCCTCCCAGGCGTGAGGTGCCCTCCTAGCGCGAGGCATCCTCCCAAGTTTGAGGCGCCATTCGGGCGTGAGGCGCCCTCCTGGTGCGAGGCATCCTCCCAGGCACGAGCCGCGATGCCAAGTGCGAGGGGAGTCCTCACGAGACCTTAGGCGTGTGCCTCACGAGACCTATGCTATATTTCAAGGGACACGAGGTGGGGGCCTTTTGTAAATGAAATTTTGGCATCCACACTTATAAAGATATATAAATCTCTCAACCTACATGAGAATTTTCTACATCTCTGTGATAAATTCCAAACATAAGGTAAGCATTAAGAATAGAAATCCTAAAAGCTACACAAACCCTATATGTACTCTCACCCTATATCGAAATTTATGTCTATTCAACTATAGCATATTTAACTCTCACCTCTCAGATTTTGAATTAAATTCATAAGTAATGCAAATAATGACGTCAAATTATTCACATTCATTAAGCACAAAATTGAATAGAAAACAATGAAGAAAAAGAAATCATAGAGATTTCATCAACTAATAATAAAGTATCAAGAGACTATATTAAATCCCTATAAATAAAATTAGTTCATAACTAGATTCATAACATCCATTGATTTATAAAAGAACATGAGAAAAGGAAATTAAAGAAGAAGAAAAGAAAAACTCTTGAATAAATTTCCAATCTTGATCTCTAAGATCCTCTTGATATCCAGTGGCTAAAAGTCATTTAAATCTCTCAAAATTAAGCTTTTATAGGAACACTAGCGATTCTATGTGAAAAGACCTTCTTGCCCCCATAAAAATGCCCTTTGCTTGTTTTTTACGAAAATCGTAAGGATCGTAGCACAGGAGCACTATTTCACACTTCCTGGAGTTGTGCTCTTTGACTTCAATAGCACAGCGACGCTATATATTAGTGCTGGGGCGCTAATTGTACAGAATAAAACTGAAACTCGTTTTGAACAATCTACATCGTTAACTCATCGTATTTTAATCATAACTCCCTCGATATAACTTTGAATCAAATGATTCAAAAAGGTATGGAGATATAAGAGAAATATCTACAACTTCTATTTCTAGAAGTGTTTCCAGAAAGTGAAGAAATCATGGTGAAAATGCTGCTTAAAGTTTCAGACTTGCGTTACAGAGCATAAACTGCGAGTGTTGAGTATCTTCAATGTAGTATTTTCCATACATAATGTCTTGAAAGTTCACAATGAACACTAAATCCATCTTATTCATCATATTTAACATGTTTCTTCTCATTTCACTCCATATTATGTACTTGACCATTAAAACTTGAAACAAGAAGAAAACAAGCGTAAATCTGCACAAAACAATCCTAAATAACCTAAAACAATCTATAAAACAAACCTAAAATGAACCTAAAAACTGTGTGTGCCACTGCAGCTCGTGCGCTCCCCAGATGTCGTGCTCACTGCCTACGGCATCCACCAACCCAAGCCCTTGGCTCCCATGGTGTCGCCGGTCTTAGTGGTTTAGGGCACCAATCTTGGTGCCCAAAGCTAGATCTTTTTTTTTATGTGCAATTAATCTTCTATTTAATAAATTTTTAAATTGTTTGAATTTAATAGTTTAGTTATCTTATTTTATTTTTATTAGAAAAATAAAATGTCTTTTAGTTGGTTAAGATTTTATCTTAAGTTTAAATAAGTATTTGAATTTGATTATTTAATTATTTAAATTCAACTAAATTAAAAAGATGACAAAAAATGGTTATTTTGTTAAAAGTTAGTTTTTATTAAATAAATTAATTAGAAAGTTAGTTTCTAATTAATTAGTTGGGCCTAACAAATTTCTAAGGATTAGCAAGAAAGCCTAAAAGAGAGGAGAAACATTCTTGGAGTCTTGAAAACCACCTAAAGGCTATTTTGAAATTTTATTTCTATTTTTCCAAAAGTTGTAAATTAAGAAATACCAATAGTACTTGGTTAATCATTTATTGTTTATTTATTTATTGTATATATTTAAATAAATGTTAATTATTGTTTGATTGATAACATGATCATGCATTAGTCAATTACATGTCATTCATGAAACCCCACACAATTTTCATTAATCATGCATCTTTTAGAAACATGATTATTTAGGATTGTCCTAACTGTTTATGTGAATTATTTTTGGAGAAATTAATTGCATGTAAATGACTAAGTATTAAATTAGTTAAAACTTGGTAACTTACACCATAATAAAGGAAATAGTTTTTATACGCATTTAAGATAACCAACTTTATTTGAAATGTATTTTAGTAAAGTTAGATGAATGTAATGAATAATTATTTAGATCACATTAATTATAGAAACATACTCTTTTAAAATTAAATGTATTTTGTAATTAATTACATTCATATGGTTATTAATATACTAGTAATTAATTTGGAATTAATTGATTAGTTTAATAAAACACTTTTTTTTTTTTTAAAAAAAATAGTAAGTGGGAGAAGGTGAACATCTCAATTACCTATGGTCTCCATTATTAGCACAACACCGTGAGATATGAATAGGGCCTCGAGACGAATTTGTTTCCTTCCACCTAAGGAAAGTTTCTAGACATATTAATACCAATGTTGGCTTCTTACGAAGATAGGAAGGAGTGATGTATTTTAGGCTTGACCAATCCTAAGGCGGCAGTCTCTAAGTTAAGTCATGAATTTTGAAATAATTGGTTACACTTACAAAGATGCAATTAAGCTTTTGCAGTGGATAATTGCTTCTTGACAAAACTAGCGACACTTTATTTTTAAAAGAGAAAATAAAGTGTTATTTTGATTTTTAAATTATAAAGATAAGATTGTCTTATAAGCTATCTGAATTTAACTTGACTGATCATAAGGCGACACTTTATTTGTTGGGTAGTTTTATCGTGGAATAGTAAATGTTTATTTATGTGTTTTAATTGTTTCATTCATGCATCATATTTACTTTCCAAATAATTGATATTTTTCAAATAGTAATATTATTATATTTTATTTATTTTTAGTCATAAAATATTGTCACCCGATTATTTTCCTATTATGTGCCTGGTGATGCATCAAATGATTGATGATCATATAAGAATAGTGAAACTAACTGAAGAAGATGAAGGAGGATGGATAAATTCAACTTTGTTTGTTTTTCTGGCTAAAAAGTTTAAACATATCTATAAAGAAAAATGACCTCCTCCTATACCATCATGGGAAGCAAGGAAAGAGGAACATGAAAAATATGTTAATTGGATGAGATCAAATCACATGACGAGATTTTATATTCTTGGTACCATGGAAGAAAAGCTAAGGAAAAAGTTTGAACACATTGAATATGCTCGTGACATGTGGGATGTTGTTTATGAGGATATGCAGACAAGACTACAATCACATAAAAGGTAGATATGATTTACCTTTACCTTAGACTTAATAGTAAATTATAACATATAACATTCTAAATCTTTGATTTGGAAACCACTAATAATATTTTGTTCTTCTTTATAGACACTTGAGCAATCAAGAGGAGCTTGTAGATGGAGACAAAAAGGGAAAAAATAAGAGAGAGAAATTGTCTAGTTGAAGAAAGCATTGAAGAAAGTCCTTCTATTTTAAAATTCTTTAGTTATTATTAAAAGAAAAATTTATTGTTGTTTGAACAATGTTTTAGTTTGTTTCTTTTAGTATTTTGAATTTTATTGCATGTATTGACTGTAGAATATTTTATTTATAATTTGATTATTCTTAATTTTTCTTTAGACATGCAATTGAATATTCGGACTTTATCGCTTTCATTAAATTGAAAAAAACGCTTAATAACTAAAAATTATGCAAAGTAGCAAAACCACAAGGAAACAAAAGACAAAAAGTTTCAAATGAGGATGACACATATCTTTTGCATCTTACAATTGGTCATATAGGTCTAGATAGGATAAAATTGTTAACAAAAGATGGACCTTTGAGAGAACTAAGAGTTGTAACTCTTCTGGGTTGTGAATCTTGTCTAGAAGGCAAAATGACCAAACATCATTTCTCGGCAAAAGACAATAGAGCTAAAAAACCTTTGGAGCTTGTATACAGCAATGTCTGTGGTCCAATCAATGTACAAGCAAGAGGTGGGTATGAGTACTTCGTCACTTTTATTGACGATGGCTCAAGATATGCTCGTACTTACTTATTGCTTAGGAAATCTGAAACCTTTGGTAAGTTTCAACAATTCAAAGCTGAGGCTGAGAAACAATTAGGTAAGACTCTTAAGACACTTCGATCTAATTGAGATGGAGAATATTTGGATTAAGAATTCAAATATTTCTTGCTGGAGCATGGTATTCTAACCTAACTCATAGCACAAGGAACGCCACAACAAAATGGTGTTTCTGAAAGAAGAAATAGGATTTTGTTAGACATGGTTAGGTCTATGTTAAGCCACTCTTCACTTCCTCTCTCATTCTAGGGATATGCACTTCAAACGATGACTTAAATTTTGAATGTAGTCCCATCTAAGACCATAAGCAAAACACCATTGGAACTGTGGGATGGAAACAAACCTAGTTTGCACCATTTATGCATTTTGGGTTGTCCTGTTCATGTTCTTAGACCTAAATTAGGGAAGCTTGATTCAAGGTCTCAAGTGTGCATTTTTGTGGGCTATGCTCCAGAGACAAGAGGCAGTTACTTCTATAGTCCCAAGGATCAAAAGGTATTTGTTTCCGAAAATGCAACCTTCCTTGAACAAGACTATGCAAATAACTATAAACCTCAGAGCAAGGTAGTTTTGGAGGAACTCACAGCTGATAAGATTACACCCCCCTCATCTTCATCATTAAATGATAAACGAAAAACTAAGGAAACCACTATTCCTGAAAAGGAAACACCGGTGCAACATCGTAGTGGGAGGATTGTGAGACATTCTGGTCACTACAAACATGAGGCACATGTCCTTGTTTTTGATATAGAAAAGGATGATCCATTAACCTTCAAAGAGACAATGGATGATCTCAAAAAGGAGAAATGACAAGAATCCATGAAATAAGAAATGGAATCTACGAATTCCAATTCTGTCTGGGAACTTGTAGATCCACCTGAAGATGCCAGACCCATTGGAGACTATACAAGAATAAATAGATATACAAGAATAAAAGAGGGGTAGATGGGAAAGTGGAGACTATCAAAGCAAGACCAGTAGCCAAAGGCTACACTTAGAGAGAAGGTGTTGATTATGAAGAAACATTTTTTGTTGTGGCCATGCTTAAATCCATTCGCATCCTCTTATCCACAGCTGGCACCTATGACTATGAGATATGGAAAATGGACGTCAAGACAACCTTTCTAAATGGCTGTCTTGATGATAGTATCTATATGGTACAACCATAAGGGTTCATCAAGAATGGGGAAGATCAAAAGGTGTGTAAGTTTCTGAAATCCATTTTTGGATTAAAGCAAGCATCTAAATCATGGAATATCACCTTTGATAAAACAATTAATACATATGGCTTCAAACAGAATGTCGATGAAGCACGTGTGTACAAATACATCAAAGGAAAAGTAGTGTTTTTCCTAGTTCTTTACGTGGATGACATTCTCATTGGCAACAATGTAGAGACATTGTCAAACATGAAGAAGTAGTTAGTCAAAAAGTTCCAAATGAAAGATTAGCATTAGACGAGCTATGTTCTAGGAATCCAAATCCTAAGGATAGGAAGAACAAGCTCTTGACACTTTCTCAGGAAAATTATATCGATAAGGTCCTTGAAAGATTCTCTATGGATAATTCCAAGAAAGGTCAGTTACCGACCAGACATGGAATTACTCTCTCCAAGGAACAGTGTCCTAAGACACCTCAGAAGGAAGAGGATATGAGAAAGTATCCCTATGTTGGAAAAACTCATTGCAGGATCTTTATTTATTTTCATGCAATTTACATATTATCAAACAAACATGCAAATTCCTAGAACATGCTCCTATGAAATTGATACAAATACAAAGTAAAGTAAAAACTTACATTACGCAGCGGAACTGGAACAACTCCTTCCTTCAATCTCTCTAACCCTTGATTCTTTTCTGTAGCAGAGTATTATCAAGAGATTAAACAAGATCAACAACACAATCTTCCTCACCAAGCCTTTGATCAACCTAGAACTAGTGTGGGCTTATTCTCAACACATGAGATAGAGATCTTGCAGAGAAGAAGAAGAGAGAGTGGCTAAGAAAGGATTAGAGTGTCTAGGTTTTCACTTACCCAAATCAACTGAGACTGACTTGCTTATAAAAACCCTAGATATCATATTCCTTATATAGGCAACTTAATGGGATTTATATAAATTTAAATTAATTAAAAATAATAAACAAAATAAAAACCTTGGGCTGCCATAAATGGACTTGGGCCCAATCTCTTTGTTTTGAATTTAAATCCCAACTGGGCATAAATTCAAAACATTTTATTTATTTTTTAATTAATTAATTAAATCCTTATTCAAATTAACTAATTATAATTTGAAACTTGATTTAATATTATTTATTTATATTGATACCGATTTATCAATATTAATAAATTTACCCAAAGATTCTCTTTTATTCTCTAAATCTCATATCTCTGTAAATTTTCCAAAATTGACCTAGTCAACTTTAAAAATCCTAATTGATAATTAAATCAATTAATTGAGACATTCTAGATGATTTACTCAAAGGTGATGCGGGGACCATGGATCCATGAAATCAAGCTCCAACAAGTTACCGTGAATTTATTTACGAATAATTTCACTACCTTATTAATTCCTCGTGACTCCACTATAGACTCGGAATTGAACTCTTGAATTCATAGAACGTATTTTCAAAACCATAAATACGTTATCCATTGTTATAACCATTACAATCAGTCAATCCTCTATCGATGACTTACTAACGAGCTGGGTGCAAATTACCGTTTTACCCCTCATCAGTATTTTATCCTTAACTCCCACTAAGTTCCTTATAAATGATATTTCCGTGAACTTAATCACAGAAATGAGATCTCAATCATTTAACCTTTTGAACAAAGCAATTAAGGAAATCATCTTTTCACTTCTCATACAGAAGTTATAGATTTCGTATCTATGAATAATACTCCCACTCAATTACACTAATAAATCTCCAAGATGTAAGTATGGGCTAGACCGTAAGGTAAGCTGGTAATGAACAAGTCAAAAGATTTAAATAATATAATTAGCAGAATATTATCACTCAGAATTAAGATCGACTTAATATATGGTCAACGTTGTGACATTGATTAGATTTGATAACAACGATACTTATTTATCAATCAATAATCAATATCGGTCCTAGTCCGATGTAACTAAATACATCCGATCTTATCTACTTGGTCGAAGCCTTGGACAAGACATCACACCCTGAATGTGTAACTAGATCATATCGTAGATTGCCTAATCAGTGAAAATCCAATGCACTGATCTAATCTTAGGACTCGTTCTTTTGAACATATAATTACAACTATAATCCACTGTGACCTAGTCACTATAATTGTAACTATCCAAGTGTTCAGGATTTTATAAATGTTTGTATTATTTCAATAATCATGTAATAAAACAAGCAAGCAACACGATTTTCAAACTAAATGATTTCTACTACTTTTATTGATAATATGAAATCGTGCTACATGTCCGACATGGTTTTATAAGGGCATAAAACCCAACACCCTATGCTTCATCAGTTGGGAGTCTAATGTACGCCATGTTGTGTGCTAGACCCGACATATGCTATGCAACAGGGATTGTGAGTCGTTATCAATCAAATCCTAGTTTGGAACACTTAGTGCGAATTGTTTAAATTTGTCCCTTACAATCTTAATCCTCTCGTACCAATACAAGATTGTAATAACGAATTTGGGAATTTTCTGATATTTATATAATATTTTTCTAATAACAATAATAAACAAACAATATATGCAAAAAATCATTTCAATTATTTATTTCATAAAACATTTTTCAAAACATATGCTTTAAATGGCACTAATCCCAACAATCTCCCACTTTCCTAAAGAAAATGAGGCACTCCCTCAAACCCATATTGCTAACATGATCTTTAAAAGACTTGGCAGACAACGTATTAATAAAAGGACCAACAAGGTTATGTTCCGAAGCTATCTTCATAACTGCTACATTTCCTTTGTGAACAATATTTCTGATCAAGTGATATTTCCTTTCAATATGATTTCCTCTCTTGTGACTTCTTGGTTCCTTCAAGTTAGCTACTGCCCCACTATTTTCACAGTATAGGACAAGTGACTTATTCATATCTGGAATAATTTCCATATCAAAATAGAACTTCTTTAGCCACACAGCCTCCTTAACTGCTTCACAAGTCGCTATGTACTCGACTTCCATGGTAGAGCGATACGCCAGACCATAAATCCTCCTCCAAGAGTGAACACTGATCTTGAAGGTTATTTTCGAATATCTCTGTCTGATTGAAAATCAGAATCAGTGTATCCAGTGGGGTTCAGGTCACCACCTGAATATACAAGCATATATTCTCTAGTCTTCCAAAGATACTTGAGAATATTCTTTACTGCAATCCAACAACTCAATCCAGGATTGGATTGATAACGACTGACTATCCCTACTGCATAACAAATGCCAGGTCTTGTACACAGCATGGCCTACATTAGACTGCCTACCGCATAGGCATAGGCATAGGGATATTGTTTCATATCCTCTTCTTCTTGAGGCATTTTAGGATAGTGCTCTTTAGAAAGGATAATTCCATGAAGGGTTGGCATATCACCCTTCTTGGAATTTTGCATACCGAATCCCTCTAGTACCTTATCTATATAAGTAGTTTGAGACAGAGCCAAACCTTTGTTCTAACAATCCCGAAGGATCTTTATGCCTAGAACATAGTTTGCATCTCCCAAATATTTCACTTGGAATTGCTTGCCTAGCCATTTCTTTACTTTTGTCAATGTTCCCACGCCATTCCCAATCAGTAGGATGTCATCAACATAAAGAACCAAGAATACTACGATGCCATCTTTAATTTTTTTTGTAGACACAAGGCTCATCAACGTTTTGTTCAAAACCACATATTTTGATTGTGCCATCAAATCTCAGATTCCAAGATCTCAAAGCTTGTTTGAGTCCAAAAATGGACCTAAGAACTTGCAAACTTTATGCTCTTGACCTTTTACTATGAACCCTTCTGGTTGAGACATATATATGGTTTTGTCAAGACAGCCATTCAGAAAAGTTGTCTTAACATCCATTTTCCATATCTCATAATCCATGCAAGCAGCAATGGACAAGAGTATGCATATGGATTTAAGCATGGCTACAGGAGAAAAAATGTCTTCATAATCTACTCCTTCTCTCTGAGTGTAACCCTTGGTTACAAGCCTAGCTTTGAAAGTTTCCACTTTCACATATGCTCCTCTTTTTCTCTTGAATATCCATTTGCAACCAATAGGTTTAACATTTTTAGGTAGATCTTCAAAAGTCCAGAAGGAATTGGCATACATCGATTCCATTTCTAAGTTCATGGCATTTTGTCATTTTTCTTTGTCAGAATCTTTCATTGCATCTCTATATGTCAATGAATCATCTTTGTTTGTGTCAGACACAAGCATCTGAATTTCATGTTCATAGTGAGCTGCACTACTACAAAAATGGGCTTTCCCAACAGTTTTTAACTGTCGCTATTGAGCAACAATAGCGAAGAGGAAGGTTTCCTGTTTGTCATTTTCCTTGTCATGGGATTCTTTCTCTTCTTATTTTTCCCTTTTGAAGAGGAAGGTTTAGAATTAGCAAAATTTGCTTCTTCTACTCTTGAATTACTATTATTGAGTGATTCAAAAGTCTGCAACTCAATTAACATCGCGATTATATTATATTCCAACTTTTTCATAACATAGTTTGTAGTAAATGTGGAAAAAGTTGCAGTGAGTGATTCAAGTATCAAACTAACTTGAGTTCTCTCATCAATGGTTGCTCCATGAACTTCTGCATCATGCATTGTATTGATCATGTTTAGAACATGTTCTCTAATAGAAACTCATTTCTTTATTTTCATGTTCATGTAGATTCTAGTAGCCTCATGTCTACATTGATCAGACTATTGTCCAAACATGGCTTGAAGAGACTCCCATATCTCATATGCAGTCTCCATGTCTTCATGCTTTTTTCTGAGTACATCACTCATACTAGCAAGCATGTAACACTTAGCCTTGTTGTTGGATAAAATCCAATCATCATACTCCTACCTAGCAGTTTTGGGAGCAGTGGCACCATGGACCTCAGGACATTCCTCAGTAAAGACAAACTTGTGGTTCTCACAGATCAAAACAATGTTCATATTTGATTTCCATTTCATAAAATTATCACCAGTAAGTTTCTCGTTTGCAAGTAAAGCAATAATAGGGTTTGAATTCATCATTGCTGAAATAAATAAATAAAACAAAATTAATTTAGCATATATTATGAATATCAATAATTTTTGGAATAGTAAATATGATGCATGAAAGCAATAAATTTAAATAACACATAAAAACAATTATTATTGATTCTGCGATAAATTAATTTAAAAATTAATGGACCAGCCTTAGGGTAGTCAGACTAATCTTAAATTAATTTTGAGACACTTCTCAAATTCATAAGTGAAAACTTAAAATAATTTATTTTCTCTTTTGACTTATGAACAACTGCTAGTTTGGTCAAGATTAACTAGTCCGCTTGAAATCCTAGTTAAGCTTTGTGAGTGTAACTCATTATTTTAGATTAATGACTTAACTCAAGAATGTACCTTAGGGTCAGACAAACTTGAAATACATCATCAATCCTATTCTATATAGAAGTTAACATTGAATTTTAACAAAGTCAGAAACCTTCCTTAGGGGGACGCAAACAAAGGCGCCTCGAGGCCCATTCCATGAAACATCGGTGTCAAATAATAATGGAGACCATATGAGTTATTGTTATTACCCATTCTCCCACTCACTATTTTAGAATATGTCTTTTCTCAAAACATCCTATGCTTTTGAATTAATCAAATTAATTTACCACATGATATTCTAATAATTACTATTCTCATATCTTTTAAATCATTAAACAAGATTTAATCATCTTACTAAATAGGCCCTTAAACTATCTAGTCAATAAATACTCTAATTATTAAGAATATCATTTGCCTATCTAATAAAATTAATTATCAAATAGGTCTTGAAATTAACACTTAAAATCAATTTATTGCTTTGTTCTAGAATAATCTAGATTAATTATATGATTCGTTTCATGGATATAATCAAAGAGGACGTTCCTAATTCAAACATGTTTCTACTCGATATGAGATGTATGCTTGAATTAGAAATATTGTGTGATTAATATAAATGGCATGTTATAATGCATGACAATGTTATTAAACACTTTTAATACATTCAAAAATTTAAATAAATAAAATAAAAACAATAAATAAGTAAATAAATGCGAGCCATGTGTTTTGGGTATTTCTAGAAAAATTACAACACTTGCAATAATTTACAAAATAAATAAAAATAAATTCAAGGTATCATGTAGATTCTCCATCTCCATCTTTTGGGTTGTTGACGCGATTTTTCGCCAACAATGTATTTAAGAAATAATATGGTTGATTGGTGCTTAGTAATAAACTGTAACAAAAGATGAAATGAACTCACAAGAACACAAATCTTTTACGTGGTTCAGTGGTTAAAATCCACCTAGTCCACGAGTCTATATTATTATTGTTTCTCTCTATATTTTGGCAAAGTTTCAGTATTACAGAATAATCATCCCGTTTCATGTCCAATATTCTCAGTATTTATAGAGAAATTCCATGGACAGGTTTGGGTAACCGCGTGAGTCAATCACAGATTTACATATTTATTACATTTAATATAAACTATTCCCATTTATAACAGGATATGACATGATCATAAAGTAAATGTTCTCCTAGTATCTGGGACATTAAATATGACAGGCGGGTCATAAATAATCGTATAAAAATACCCGAGTCTTTGGGGATTCGCGGGTACGCAATATATCAGAGATACCACGAGCTGGATGATATTTCTTCGAGCTCGTACTTCGACAACTGTTTGAATATTACGAGCTCGTGCTTCACAACCTTCATGTATGTGGCTCGGGTTAAACCCAGGACGCCTAACACCACATGTTCCCATGTGAAACCGGAGTTGCTTACGTGGATAATAAACATATGTCATTTCCTTGGTTATTTCTCCGTATATTTATTTGCTAGCTGTACCCGAACTCGGTGGATGACTCGAGCTGAAATTAGGGTACAACATGGGCCTTTTATTATTTTTATGCCATCTAGCCCATATTGAATTATAAACAGCTTCAATAATTTTAAACAATCTTTTAAAATATTGGACTTGGCTAATAAAAGCCCAATTGGTCAATTAGGTAAAATATTGAAAAATTTGCGCCAAGCCCACAAATTAAAGTAAACAAATAATCACTCAAGGGCTCGAGTAAGGGGCCAAGTAAATTTTAGGTTTATAGCTTTAGGGCTCGGCTTGGTGGGGCGGCTCAA
The DNA here is from genome assembly GCF_963169125.1 of Humulus lupulus. NCBI lineage: Eukaryota > Viridiplantae > Streptophyta > Magnoliopsida > Rosales > Cannabaceae > Humulus > Humulus lupulus. Next base: position 178,214,759 of record NC_084793.1, read on the forward strand.
AGAGCCACTAGCCACCAAGTCACAAAGGCAAGGCGCAACAAGGATGTGACTGGTGTGCAAGAGGCAAGGCGCAATGGCGTAGGAGCCAGGACACAGGGGTGCTTGACCCAAGGCGTGGCAAGGCTTAGGGAGCCAGGTCCACAGGAGCCTTAGAGCAAGGGCACAGGGGCATGGGAGCCAGGCGCGATAAGGCTAAGATAACTAGACACACAGGGGCGTGTGGGTGCGCCTGGTGCGCTTGATGCGCGTCTGGGCAGGAAGCGCCCTGGCACGCATGGGCGCCTGGTGCATCTTGTGCACCTAGTATGCAAGTGCCGAGAAGGAACCTAGGGGCTCAGGGTTAGATTTACACTTTTGCGAATAATTTTAAATGCAGAAAATAAAATTACAGAAAATCCTATGCCCCATGTGGCTTACAATTTTTTCGATCTAGAAAAATAAGAACAATTCCTAACCCAAAACACCATATAATTAATGACTCTTAAGAACATTTATTCATCAAAATAAACATCCATCCATTCATCACATATTACGATAATATAAGAATGCATATTATACCAACACCGTAATTAATGCATGCAGAGATTAATGACTGCTCTGGTACCAATTGTTGGTAACATGTTTACCATGTGCGCAGCGGAAAGCACAGGGTGTTTGGCCCAGAGATTTCAATTTTTTTTATTTAAACAAACTTTAAATAATTAGATCCATTAACATGCAATACATAAATCATAGAGAAATAAAAGATGAGGATTTACCAGTTGAAGAATTATCAAGAATCCTCGCTATCTTTTTGTTTCTCCAACGAACATCCAATCCAAAGCAGTTCTTCAAAAATACTCAGACCAAGATCTTCCAAGATGTATCTCTACCCCTCAAAATGTGTGTGGGCACGTAGAGTAATGGTTGTGAAAAATTTATGATTCACAATATATTCTCAATACATGAGATCTTGGAATATTAGGTCTGATACTGTTTTCAGGGATAGATAAAGTAATATGATCTCTTTCTTTCTGTAAAAAATCTTATGTTTTTAAAACCTATTTCCATCTGATAAATGTATAAAAGAATTAATTAAATTTTAGAAATTCAAAATTAAAAAATACAAAATTCAAATTATAAATGATTAGATAAATAAAAGAAATATCCAAGACCTATTCTTGGACTTTGTTATACGCCAACTACAGTACACATCCCTGATTTCAGGGATGTGTTCCAACCATTTTCTTTAATTATTATTTAATAATTATTCATTCAAAAATATAAAAACCTAATAACTTATTTTGTCAGATTAATTAAAGAATAAATATCATTTCAAATTCAAATCCGATTTGAATTATCAAAAATATCTTTTTCACATTAATTTTTTACATTAATAAATAAAATTAATTAATTATTTAAATGCTATTTTTGAAAATACCAATTTAATTAAAAAATAATTTTAAAAAATATAATTAATTTATTTATTAATGTCAAAAATTAATATATTAATTAATCAATTTGTCTCAATTACATAATTGACCCCGAAGAACAAATTTCTTCCAAATATGCATTTTCCTGATTTTTTTCAATTTCAACTCTAACCTTGAATAGTGTTGATAGAGCCCTCTTAGGGACCTGTGGACCTATAATTTCAAGCTCCAATAAATTAAAATTCTTTAATATAATAACCTTAATTTATTATTCTCATATTATTCCACTAAAAATATGAGATTGCACTCTTGTAATTATAGACATTTATTTATTGAGTACTTTTAAATCATAAAAGTGTCCATTGATTTAATCACTACATACAATTCAATCCTTTATTAATGATTCATAATTAAAGTAGGAATTAATTATTGTTTAACCTCTTTAATTATATATTGTTTCCTTAAGTACCATTAACTTTACTAGTGAAAGTTAATTCATAAACTGATTTATGAATTTGAGCTCAATAACCTTTCAGTTCCAAAAGCCAACCCTTAAGAGAACCACTATTTAATTCCTCTCAGAATGGTATAGATTTCATATCTATATAGTATGTCCCCAGCCATTTACAACAATAAGCTCCCAAAAGAAAAAATTTCAGCTTGATCATTCTGACAAACCATAACGAGTGAATCAAAGAACTCATATGACATAAACAAGAGTTAATAATAACTTCAGGATTGGGATCAATTTTTATATGATCATCTTATTGATATTTTTAATTAGTATTTATAAAGTAAATTATATTATTTAGTATTAATAACATATCGAATCATGTTCATGTATAACCACTTTATACAAAGTACCTCCACTAAGATGTCCTACTATATCAGTAATCTGGATCTAGATTACATGCATTCATAATACTAGTGAACCGTACTTACAGTATTTAATCCAAAGATTCCACATAACTTTGTTTTACTGCAAACTGTTTAAATTCATTCCCTACAATCTTAATCCTCTCGTACCAATACAAGATTGCGGCCACAATAACGAATTTGGGAATGTTCATATGTTCATATAATATTATTATAATAATAATAAACAAACAATATATGCAAAAATTCATTTAAATTATTTATTTCATTAAACATTGTTCAAAACGTATGCTTTAAAGGGCACTGATCCTAATAATTTTGCCTAGATTTGGGCTTGAGAACATATTTGTTCTGCCCTTGCTGCAACAAAGCAATCCGTGAAGGAGCTAGACGAGGTCAAGGACAGGTGCAAGCAGATCGAGGATGCAACCTTTAAGGAACTGGAGCAAGCTCACGAAAAGACTCGATAACTTGAGGCTGTTCTGGAAACCTCTTAGAACAATGAGAAGATCGCCAAGGTGCAAGCTATGGAAGTGATCCAAAGCCACGACCCACTTTAAGGGAAGGTCGAGAGCTCCATTTGAAGGTCAAGAAAGCCAACACACACGTTGAGGAGCTCCAATGAAGGTTAAGGGAGCTGATTAAGAGCTGGCAGAGTCCCTGGAGAAAATGTTCTATAAAGTCTGGTGCTTTAACCAGGAAGGTGACTTCTCATTCCTGGATGTCGAGCTCTGGGGGTGATATCTCGCCAAATTCCAAGATCAACTGACAAAAGAACCAACTAAGATAGTGGACACGACCTCGGGGGTTGGAAAAATTGAAGGGGGGGACAAGATTTCTTCTCATGAGCAAGTTGTTGGAGCTCAAAGTTGAAGGCCTCGTCCGTTTATACTTTATATGTTTTTCTTTTTTTTTCTTGGGGATATTTTTTATCCATTGTAATTTGGCCTTATAGGCCAAGACAATTTTCCTTAGGGCTCTGTTTGAGGTTATTTATCCTCATTTTATATTTACTTAACCACAATCTTTAAGCATTTGCCCTTCTATTTATTGTTTTAGTGTTTAAATCCTGTTAAATTTTTATACACGTGCATAGTTATGGGGACTGCTTTAGATTGAAGAATATTCTTGATAGCTGACCAGTTGTTCTTCAGGTCGTGGACCTGGTTATATCCAGGGTTTTAATTGCCTAGTTTCACGTACATGTTAGTATTTAGGCCTTGTACCTGGTATAGTCCGGGGTTTTTCTTTTGCTTTGAATTTTCTTAACTTAGTTCATATTCAGAATTGTCTTGAAAACTCGAGCTTTATAAAGCCACAAAATTTCCAAATTCTAAGTTGCAATTTTTTTTTGTCTAAGTTGCATAATTTTTCACAGAATAAACTAAGGGTGTATGCCCCCAAGCGACTAGAATTTATAAATATTCTAGACTACTTTTTACAAAATGAACTCGTACAAAACAAGATTTAGTGAAGAATTGGTATTGTGTTTAAACTACTCAACAACCATTTAATTAATTCGAGAGAAAAGTAAAGGACATGGCTTTTACAATTAAGCCTTACAAAACAATAACATAAATTGAACTTAAAAATAGGCTATATCATTGATAATAGTTCTTCAAATGTAATGTGTTCCAAGTTTGCAGAACATCATCTCCATTAAACTGAGCTAACTTGAAAGTACCTTTTCGCAAAATTTCCATGATCTGGTATGGTCCTTCCCAATTTGAGCATAGAATACCATCCTTAGGTTCCTTGTTGGCTAGGAACACTCTCCTAAGTACTTAGTCTCCCAGCTCGAGCCTTTGTCCTTTGACCTTTGAGTATTGGGTTACCCTTTGTTGATAGTGGGTGAGTTCGATCTATGATTCTTCTCATCGTTCTGCTCCTGTCAAAATTTCTTTGCCTATGTGAAGCCACTAAGGTCTCAACTGGGAGCATAGCTTCACTAGCGAAGGTTAGTAAAAAGGGAGTGTGCCCAGTAATGGTGCGATGTGAAGTTCTATAGGCCCAAAGTACTTGCTGAAGCAATTTGAGTCACAACCCTTTAGCATCCTCCAATCTCTTTTTAAATTGGTTTTGAGGGTTTTATTCACTGCCTTGACTTATCCATTAGCCTGAGGATATGCTATTGAAGAGAACTCTTGATCACACCGTATTTTTCACAAAAGTTCGTGAACAGGTCGCTATTGAATTGAGTCCTGTTATCTAACATGTTCTTCTCCGGGAGTCCAAAATGACATATTATGTTTTTTTATCACGAAGTGAAGTATTCTCTTCGTGGTTATAGTTGCCAATGGCTCAGCTTCAGCCCACTTTGTAAAATAATTGATAGCGACCACAACATAGCGAACTCCTCCCTTGCCAATCGGTAATAAACCAATTAAATCTATTCCTTAGATGAAAAATGGCTAGGGCGAGGAGATCATGGTTAATTCTACAGGCGCAGCCCGAGCAATCATCGAAAACGCTGGCACTTGTCACACTTTTGAACATATGAGGTAGAGTCTTTCTTCAGGGTAGGCCAAAAATATCTCTGCCTCTACATTTTTAGTGCCAGGCTTTGGCCCCTAGCAGGTCTCCGCAGAATCCCTCATGGACTTCTTCAAGGATAGTTTGGGCCTCCTCAGGCAAAACACAATTTGAGGAGTGGCATGGAATGACCTCGTCTATACAAAATTCTCTGGACTAGAACATACCTCGGGACCTAGTACAAAAATTTTTGTGCGTCCTTGTGATCCTCCGACAGTTTTCCAAAGGTGAGATATTCCATGATTGGAGACATCCAGGTCGGGCCTTCGCGGATCATATCGATTTCTTTCGATTATTCCTCTATACTGAGCTTATTGAGAAACTCAATTAGGACCACATTCAATGTGTCTGCCTCTCTGGTTGTGGCAAGTCGGGTGAGAGCATCTTCATTTGTATTCTGCTCTTGTGGGACCTGCTCTATGGAGTAGAATTCAAATTCTGACAACTCGTTTTTAACCTTGGCAAAATAAGCTGCCATCTTGATCCCATGAGCTTGATACTCTCCCAGTACCTAGTTCACCATGAGTTTAGAATCACTAAAGAACTAGATAGCCTTTCCCTTAAACTCCTTGGCGATCAAGATTCCAGCTAACAATGCCTCGTATTCGGCCTCGCTATTGGAGGCACCAAATCCAAATATGAGAGCTGTGTGAAAGCGATGCCCTTCAAGTGAAATCAGAATTATTCTAGCTCCAAATACGTGCTCATTTGATGACCCATCGACAAAGAGTTTCCATAATTCTTGGACCGGTTCTCTCATAGGCTCATCTTAAAAACTGGTGCATTTGGCCACAAAATGAGTGAGGGCCTGCCCCTTTATGGATGCTCGTGGCTTATAAAAAATCTCGAACAGACTAAGTTTGATGGCCCACTTCAGCAAACGTCAATTCTTTAGGTTTTTTCAAGACTTGCCTTAGAGGTTGATCGGTTAGGCTATGTATAGCGGGGGATTAGAAATGCAGCCTAAGCTTCCTTGAGGCTAGGATCAGACAAAATGCGAGTTTATCGATCAAGGGATATCTGGACTCAACTCCCAGAAGCTTCTTACTAATATAATATACTGGTTTATGAGCTCAATTTTCCTATCGAACTAAAACGGCGTTGACAACATTCTCGATTATTGCCAGGTAGAGGTATAAATCCTCCCTGCTAATGGGCTTGGAAAAGATGGGGGTTTAGCCAAGTGCCTCTTCAGATCTTGAAATGCATGCTCGCATTAATTGGTCCATTCAAATCATTTATTTCCCTGTGAAAACTGTAGAAGGGGAGACACTTATCGGTAGACTTTGACACAAATTAGTTAAGGGTGGCGATCTTTCCAGTTAAACTCTGGACCTCTTTTCGTAACCTAGGTGATGCTTCTCTAACAGTGTTCTGATCTTCTTAGTATTAGCCTCAATCTCCCTTGAGTTGATGATGAAGCCTTGGAATTTCCCCGACGAGAACTCAAAGGTAGATTTATGGGGATTTAGCTTCATGTCGTACTTTCTTAGTATGCCAAAACATTCTTCTAGGCCGGATACATGGTTGTTCACAGTTTTTGACTTGACGAGCATGTCATCAACATACACCTCCATGTTTTTCTCGATCTGGTCAACGAACATCTTGTTTACCAATCTCTGGTAAGTTGCTCCAGCATTCTTTAGCTTGAACGACATGACTTTGTAATACTACATGTTGTGTTCAATCATAAAGATGGTATGCTCTTGGTCTGCAGGGTTCATCGCGATCTTGTTATATCCAAAATACACATCCATGAAAGACATGAGCTCGTGACCAGCTATGGCATCAACAAGTTGATCATTCCTTGGAAAAGGAAAATTGTCCTTTGGGCAGGCTTTGTTGAGGTCAGAGAATTCGATGTAGGTCCTCCACTTCCTGTTTGGTTTTCGAACTAGAATGGGGTTGGTTATCCACATCAGATATTTCACCTCCCTAATGAATCCTCATTTTAGAATGCGAGCTACCTCTTCTTCCAGGGCCTTTCCTCTTTCCTTCCCTAACAATGTTCTCTTTTATTTCTTGCCAGGTATATTTCTGTCCAAATTCAGTATGTGCATGATCACACTTGGATTGATTCCTACCATGTCGGCATGTGACCAGGCGAATACATTGAGGTTATTTCTTAAAAATGTGATCATATCCTTTTTGTGTTCGACGCTGAGGTTTTTTCCAATCTTTACAACCTTTGAGGTTGCATCCTGGTCGAGAATTACTTCATCTAGCTCCTCCAAGGCTTAGAGCTTAGATCGGTCCTTGCCTATCCTTAGGTCAATTTCTTCTCTCTGGGCGACTTCGTCCTCTTCCATTTGAGGTTCTTCTGCCCCCTTGGCAACCTCCATCGCATGGGGCTCCTTGGTTTCCTTAACTATCACCATGGCCTGCTGCTCAGGTCATGATTTTCCCTTCACATAAATGCCATAGCCTTCCCTAGCAGTAAGATGGTCCCCTCTTACTATGCATATCCCAATGGGTGAAATGAACTTCATAGCTAAGTGGATGATAGAAGTTATGGCTTCAAATGTCATCAAGGCTGATTGCCCCAAAATGGCGTTATAGGCAGTCAACCAATCTATTATGATGAACTTGAGCATCTTTGTCGTAGCTTGTGTTTCATCGCCAACGGTTACAATGAGCTCGATCATTCCAATGGCTATCATTCCTTCTTCTTAAAATTTGTATAGAATCATGGAGGTCACCTTTAGATCAAATACTTATAGCCCCATATTTTCTAGAGTGGGCATGAATAACACATTCACAGAGATCTTGTTATCGATCAAGATCCTTCGAACTCTCTAGTTTTGAGCTGAATGGTTATGACAAGTGGATCGTTATGAGGGAATTGGACATGGCTGGTGTCTTCTTTCGTAAAAATGATGAGTTGTTTGTCCATTTTTTGTTTCTTTGACAATCGTTGCTCCGGAGTGAACACAATACCATCATGAGTTTTTAGCTCCTAGATGCCTTTTCTAGGCCCCATTGCTCGTGTCAGCCATATGAGGTCTGCCTGTGATCGTGGCTATGTCTCTCCCCTAAATATAGGAAGGACGAGTTGGTATTCTAGAGCTGACTAGTGGTAGATTCACTTAATTTCTCAAAGCTAGTCTTTTATTCTGCACAACCGACTGATTGGGAGCTGCCCAATTTCACCTGTACTGCGCTAACGGTCCAACTCAAATGAGGGTCTTGATATCATCTTTTAATTGACGAAAATCATCAGTATTGTGGCCAATATCATTGTGGTAATGATAAAACTTGACTGAATCTATCTTTTCCCACTGATTTCTCATGGGCTCTGGCTATTTCCACGGAAGGCAAGCAGAATTCTCCAAGTATATATTTTCCCACGTATTCATCAGGTCAATATATGCGGTGAATATTAAGGTGTACTTATCGCCTTCGTTGTTCCCCTTCCTTTTGTTATTGCTTCTCGCCTAGTTATTATGGGTAGCGGACTGAGTCATGGCTACAGTATTTGCTACCATTCTAGTTGGTTGAGTGGGAATATGACTAGTTCTAGCCATTGTGGATTCGACCTCCTCGAGGTTTATCCACTCTTGAGCTCGGGCCAGGAACTTATCAGTATTTTTCACTCCTTTCCTTTGGAGGTCTTTCAATAATTCGCCTCCCACAGTAATCCATGACCGCATCACCATAAGCATAGTGTTGTCGTCAGTGTCTCTAGCTCGATCTTCTATGTGGGTGAACAGGTTTACATAAGCCTTAAGAGACTCACCTGGTTGTTTCTTATATTGGCCAAGGAATTGGCCTCCACCCGTACTTCTTTTGCAGCTTAGAACTGCATCTTAAACTTTGTCAACAACTGTTCCCAGGAGGTGATTGAATGCTTTTTAAATTTGCTAAACCACAGTCTGGCTGGTCTTGTCAGCATAGCTGGGAATAGGACACATCGCAGGTCGATGTTGGCATTATGGGCTCTCATCAGAGTATTGAAAGTTCCAATGTGGTTCGACGGGTCGGTTGCTCCATCATAGGTAGTTGTGAATGCTCAATATTCCACGCCCGTAAAAGATCCCAGACGCGCGCTAAGGTCCCATAAACGCCTAAATGCGTGTCTGAGCCGCGAGACGCTCGGGCCATCATCCACTGGCAATAGCCTCGCATCAACTAGTGGTGCATGAGGCCCTAGCTGCATCACCAAGGCCTCGCTCGGACGCACCTAGGTGCGAGGCCCCGCCTCGCTCGGCCATGCCCCAGGTGCGTGGCCCGCCTCGCGCGTGCGTAGCACCACGGCCTCGCTCGGCCATGCCCCAGGCGCGCGGCCCGCCTCGCGCGCACGCAACACCACGGCCTCGCTCGGACGCGCCTAGGCGCGAGGCCCCGCCTCGTTCGGCCATGCCCCAGGCATGCGACCCACCTCGCGTGCGCGCACCACCACGGCCTCGCTCGGACACGCCTAGGCGCGAGGCCCTACCTCAATCATGGCATCTTGGGGGGAGCCCATATAACCCGCGAGGCCATGGTTCGGCCATGCCTAGGCCACGCACACCATCTCGCGTGCTATGTCTTGGCGCGCCCAGCAGCCTCGCCGGGGGCATCTCGCGAGAGCCTCTCCCAAAGAGCTACGCATATAGGGCGACCTCTCCCCAGTGGATCTCGTCCCAAGGCCCCGTGTGCATAATGATAGTGGTCGAGGTGGCCCACAAGAGACAAAAAGAGTACGAACAAGGTACCTCAAAAGGGGTACGTACATGCCTTCTAGGATCAGGGGACGGGCTTGACACCTATGCTCGACAAGTAGTGGCGGTTGGAAATAGTACGAAGAGTGGCTACACCACCATCACGTCTCTGACACCCGTACAAAGCGAGTGGTGGAGTCATGACCAGGTACAAAAGGTGAGGTGCTCCCATGGACTCTGACCATGTACCAGAGCCGACACCACTACCCCTGGAACCACTCTTCTCATAGTGTACTCGTGTACCATCTTGTCCCCTGGACCACCATGTACCCAGGGCCATTAGAGCCTACTATAAAATGGACTCTAACTCCACCTGTAGGGGGTTGGAAAATTTACTGTAGCAAGTGCACCATAGTGAATGAAAAACTTATTTCACCATTGTTCTTCTGCAATTGTTCTTAGAGTTGATGCTTAAATTTCTAAGGCTTTACTATTGATAATCTTGATCTTGCAATTCTTTCCAACTTAACTTAGTTGACGAGTTCTCACCGTCAACAATTTGGCACCGTCTGTGGGAAATTAAGTTCCAAGCTATTGTTCTACCATTACTTCCAGCAAGAAGAAATGTCAAGATGTTCAAAGCGACTCAGGGAGCCACGAGAGGTGGAGGTCCACCTTACCGGAGTCCAGCTGAAGGCCTCCATGAAGGAACCCCCTCCACCCAGAGAGGTGGAGCCCCCAAGGGACCCTGAGGTTCACGAGGATGATAGAGATGCCTCATCACCGGGCGTCCCGCCTATAGAGAGTCCTCCAAGAGCACCACCGGGAAATGCTAACGAGTTCCCGCTCCCTATACCACCCTAAGTACCGAACTCTGGCCGGCAGGACCTGGGCCCCTCTACGCGTAGGCACGATAAGCATCCCCGGGTCCATTCCGTGAGCTCGAGTTCGAAATCTAAATTCTATGAAGAAGAAATACGTGAGCTCCACTGTAAGAACCAAAGGTTGGAGACCACCCAAGAGAATATGCAAGAGGTGCTGAATGGCCTATTGCAGGGTAAGTCAAGCGTGACCTTGCCCAAGAGAAAAGAGAAAGGTCGTGAGGGGGCAGAGACCACAGTTCCAGTAGGCGATGGGAGGACCCGACACTCCACCAGCAACATCCCCCGAACGAAGCAACGCGAACATCCTGAGCCACCAAAGCAGGCCCAGAAGCCAGAGTCGAAGACCAACGCGGCCCATCGCAACGAGGACGAGGTCACCTCTAAGAGAGCACCCTCAGATGTACGGGAGGAGCTCAACAAAAAGAGGGCGGGTAAAAGGACCACGCCCCCTATGGCGCCTCGAGAGGGCAAGGGAAAGGCGGATCTTAACCCGTCTGCTTTGAGGGACTCTCTCAAAAAGAGGAGGCAGGACCTGGACACAGAAATGAGGAGCCTGCGAAGCAAGATCATCACCGCCTCTGGCGGTTAGGCTTTTGAGGAAGAGTTCGACCATGAGTCGCCCTTCGTGAGGGAGATTCAGGCCATCCGGCTCCCTGCCAACTTTAAAGAGCCCCACATGACCACCTACGAAGGAAGCACGGATCCAAAATACCATCTAGATACATTCAACGACTTGATGAAGCTGAGGGGAATTGGTAGCAGGGTGAGATGTCATTGCTTCGCCATCACCTTGAAAGGGCCCGCGTACAAGTGGTTCAAAAGACTTAGACCGGGGTCCATCAAATCTTGGCAACAACTTTCTGATGAGTTCCTCCAGTAGCACCACGCCGTGCGTGACTACACGATGCCAGGCACCAGTCTCGCAAATGTGAAGCAGGGAGAAAACGAGAGCCTGAAGAGCTATATTCATAGGTTCAATATGGAGGCAGCTAAATTAGGGAGTCTGACCCGTCGAGAGTTGAAAATGGCCATCACAGCTGGAGTACACCCAGGCAGCAAGTTATGGGATAACATGCTCAAGAGGGAGGTCACAGACTTGGATGATTTCTACAAGCGGGCACAAAAATACATTCGTGTGGAGGATGGTCACGAGAACCTCAAAGCCGGAAAGGGCCCATCGCCCCTGAAACCTTCAGCCCGAGGAGACCCGAGTGGTGCAAAGAAGAAGGGGGTTTATGAGGGAACAAGAGACGATCGGCCCTGGAAGCATCAACGCTTTGAGGAGCGCCTACAGGGCCCCTACACCTTTTACACTGACCTTACCCATGCGAGGGAGCATATTTTCGTTGCGAACGAAAACCAGGTCCCTTTCAAAAGGCCCCCGCCAATGAAAAAAGACCCGTCCAAAAGAGACCCTAGCAGGTATTGCCAGTATCACAAAGATGTCGACCACACCACTGCGGAATGCAACCATTTGAAGGTGGAAATCGAGGAGCTCATTCGCAGGGGACATTTGGGCAGGTACATGCGCAAGGAGAGCCAGAGGCCAGAAGAAGGAGCGTCCCCGCCGCGGGCGCGGGAGGTGGCCCTAGAAATACAGGGAGAGGTCAGGACTATATTTGGGGGACCAGGATTCAGAGGCGATTCAAGGAAAGGGCGAGACAAGTACGCCAAGGAGGCCAGACGAAGTCCACCACCTTGCATTTTAAGTTTGGAGCAACGCCCCCCGAAGAGCTTCAAGGGCGAGAATGACTCGATAACTTTCACTGAAGAAGATGCGCAGGGGGTGCATTTCCCACATAATGACCCCCTGGTGCTAACTTCCCAGCTTGCTAACATGAGGGTACATCGGGTCTTGGTGGATAACGGGAGCTCTATGGACATCTTGTATCGACCAGCGCTGGAAAAGATGGGATTGAGCCTCCGCTACCTAAAGCCTTGCACTACGTCTTTGTATGGGTTTACGGGAGATTCGATGCAACCCCTGGGGGTAATCGAATTAGCCCTCACCATAGGGGAGCAACCCAGGCAAACCACCGTAATGGCTAACTTTGTTGTGGTGGATTGCACCTCAGCCTTCAATGCGATATTAGGGAGACCCTCTCTGAGAGAATTGAAGGCGATAACTTCTGTGTATCACCTGGCTATGAAATTCCCAACCCCCGGGGGAGTAGCATGCGTGAAAGGGGAGCAGAAGGAGGCGAGGCAATGCTATAACATGTCCCTCCGCACAGCCACCAAACCGTATATACCGATGACAATGGTTGTGTATGAAGGAGCGACCCACACAAATTAGACCCACACAAGTTGGATGCACGAGTTACGGATCATCTCGAGAAGTGCTACCAGTGAGGCTTTGGCACTCAGTGCAAAACCTGTGTTTAATTTGTTCCTTGTTGTTTTAGCTTAATTAAGTAAGAATCAAAGAGGCTACCTAGGTAACCTCCTAGTTAGATGTAACCCTTTTATTTACAAGGTTAGTTGTAAACCGCATGCTATGAATGAAACTGTTTGCAACTTCATGTGTCACTTTTCTTCGCTACGCGGGCATCAGCCAAAGTGCCTGCCGAAATAAATTTCACCAAACACTTGGGGGGCAGGACAGGAGGCAAAAACATGCAGCTAGCAAGGAAAACTTAAAAAGAACTCCTAAAAAGGACCCTCTAATGGAGGATCCTAAAAAGGACCCTTTGCCCTCCTAAAAAGGGCTCCTAAAAAGGACCCCTTGCCCTCCTAAAAAGAAGGATCCTAAAAAGGACCCTCTAACAGTGGATCTTAAAAAAAGGGCCCTCTATTAGGAAGACCCTAAAAATGACCCCCTATCAGGAGGACCCTAAAAAGGGCCTTCCATCAGGAGGAAATGGCCCGTGAAGATAAAGCAAGCAACAAGCAGGAGAATCCAAAGAAGGACCCCTTGCACAAGGATCCTAAAAAGGACCCTATGCACCAGGTGGATCCTAAAAAGGGCCCTCCATCAGGAGGACCCAAAAGGGACCATGACCCTAAAATGGACCCTTTAACGGGGGATTCCAGAGGGACCCCCTATATCAGGGCCTTAAGCAAAGTCCTTACAAGGCATCCCCTAGGATCACAAGGATTAGCTACCCTTGTGAACATCAAGGAGGCCATAGGGACTTACAAAAAAAAAATATGGCAACGACAATAATAAGTCTAGAGCGGCCACCAAGCCGTCTAGCCAAAAAGGTTCCTAAAAGAGACCCTTGCAAAAATAGTACTATGAATAACGACGAGAAGGACGCTTCTCGCAAAAAAATAATAAGCACGCGTAAGAATATATAAAAGGATAGCTAGGAACCAAGGGGTCAAAATATCCTTATAAAAGTAATCAAGAGGAACCAAAAAAGGTCCCAGTGAACCCTTTCACATGGGCTCCGAAGGACCTCCAGCCTGGTAAATAAAAGAGGGGAACCTGCCAAACCCCATCATACAGGCTCAAAAAGGGCCTCAAATGCAGTGGAATAAGAGATAAATAGCAACACATGTATATATACATTGAAAAAGAAAGTTTTGAAGACAATACAAGAGTTACAAAAGAAAAATAGTAAGAACGATAATATTACAATAACTCAAGCGAGCATACATCTACTACGGGCTGGCAGAGGTAATGAAATAGCAACCTCAGGGCCTCCTGCCCCGGGCGCTCCACCCAGCCGCCCGGGTCACGGCATACTCACCAAAGGAGGAGAAGTCAAAGTTGGGGTCCTGCCACCATACGCCATAGAGGGCGCGCTCTATAGACCTATGCTCGGTAGTCACCCTCTCCGCTTCTAAAGAGGCAACCCTCTCCTGTGACGCAGCAACCTTAGCTCTAATAGCTTCAAGATCAATCTCTAGGGAGGACCCTCACTTGAGCAGCAGCCGCGATAGCCTGGGCACCCTAGAGCTCGCTCTCTAGCTTGGTAACCTTGTCCTGCAGCTCTGAGGCCTTGGCAACCACTTTCTTCCTTTTTATTAACGAGTTGGCAAATTTGGTCTGAACCCTTGACAACTTGGCCTTGGTTTCATTAAGATCTCTCTTAAGCTCCTGAGCCCGTGCGGCGAGACGGTCCCTCTAGGTGCACGACGCAGAGAGATTGCCAGCCGAGTCGGTGAACCGCAGAGCCACAGTATAGGCCTGCACAAGAAAGTTAACAACAGCAACAATAAGTGACAAAAGCAAAAAATATATGCATAAACACCTATACATAATAGGGCCGACGCGAGGTGTGGGAACTCACCCAAGTCATGGTACGCCTTAGGTTTTCCCTAAGGTCCGACTGAGCAACATTCCCAAGGCCATTCCAGTCAGATACGGGGAGGCTTGAGGCAAGTTGGATGTATCGCTGCCCGTAAGACGTCACCATCCAAGTCACCCAGGGCTCCCCATCCGCACCAGGGGCACCTGGCTGGATGAGGACGGATGACCCGCTCGCTGAAAAGGGAGGGGGCACGATGAAAATGGAAAACTGAGGCTTTGGTAGATCAGAGGGAGGCTCCGGAAGGTCGGCGAAATAAGTCCCCGATGGTCCAGGGTCGAGAGGAGCCTGAGTGCAGGCATCATAGCCCTCAGGGTCAGGGCAAACATAACACCCTGGAACGGCCTGCTGGTCTTGAGAATGAGGGGCTATGTCTGGATCGTAGGAGGCACATGGAGGGCATCCCCCAGGAGATGGAGGCAGCTGGTGAGATCCCCCGCGGTCAAGGGGGCTTCCTCTGGCTCCTCCTCATCCTCATAGTCATCTGGGCATGGCTCGGCCAAGGCTCCCTTCGTCTTCGAGGACCCAGAGATGGTCTACAGCAACTTGGGGTCCGAGACAGGGGACAATTTGTGGCGGTTCAGATTCTTCACGGTGAATAGGCACACCGACTTTTTCATAGCGGGGTCAGCGCTGAGGAATGTTCTGCATAATACATGCCATGGTCGATATGAACGTAAGTCATGAAACAATAAAGTGTAAGAAAGTAAAAGAGAGAAAGTGATGCTTAGGGTACTTACTGAGAGTGGCTCGGAAGTCCTTGCGGACCGAGAGGGGGCCTTCCACGAAGAAAAAGTCCTGCTTCCAGGACCCCGGGTTGGACACCGAGCCCTCTATCAAAGAGGCCTCTTTGTTGGCTTTTTGTAAATAGTAAAAGCCCTTGGACTTGGGAAGGGGCATGAGGTTGTAGAGGAAATGCACCTCTGTCACCGTAGGAGCGCGTTTAAACAGCTTCGTAAATACAATGAAAAGGTAGCTTAAAGTTAGCCAGCCATTGGGAGCCAGTTGAAGTGGGGCAAGGTCGAAGTAGTTGAGGACCGCGACAAAGAACGGGTGTAACGGGATGGTACCACCCACTTTCAGGATGTGCTCACTGAGGGCCACGAAGCCGGGCCTAGGACTGTCAGCCCGGCATGTCTCCTAAGGAGCATATAATGCGTACTCCGGAGGGACGCGATAGTTATCCACGATGTCCCTCAGTTTTCTTTCAGACACACGCGACACCTGTTCAGTTGCCAGTAATGGAGCATCGTCCAGTTCATTGGAAGCCACCTGTCGTCGTGCCCTCGGCATATCTGTAAAATCAAAGGAAAAATGTGAGGAAGAGACAGAACACTTGACCCTCCATTTTTTCTTCCTAGCAAGAGTCTTCCATCGAGGGAGCGACTGTGGAAGTGTTGAGCTAGGAAAAACCGAGACTAGGGGCTGAGGAGAAGCGGAGGCAACCCCATGACAGTCATCAAGTGAGGATGGGCTGGAGGGCTCAGGCGGAAGGTGTCCCTCCATAAACTCCAACTCCCTCTGCAACTCTAAGAGGGTCACCCTAAGACTCGCTACATGGTCACTAAAGTCTGGGGGGAAAGGTGCTCTGTCTCCTCTCGACACCGAGTCAATTTCGCTCTCCACCACCCAAATTTTACGCCTAAGTTCAGCCATGTACTCAAGATGGCGGATACGGACCTGCCTTAAGGAGTCATAGTCCTGGTAAGGGTTTTCCTCAGGGGACTTTGAGTCTGAGGACAGGTCAATAAACTCAACCCCCGGAGGTATGTCGAACGGGCCGTCACTGGCCATGAGACCTCGTCCCGAAAGCAAAAAGGGGTTTACGTATAATTGAGGGGATGGCTATAAAACACAAAGGAATAGGCTTAATATCTCTAGATGCAAACGTCCTAAATGGCCCACTACAGGGTATAAAAAAGAGGGGCGTGCAAATGGTCAGACTCACTACAAGCTCAGGCCAAGGTACCCCATCCCGAGTAATGCTAATTTGGACCCAATGAACGTGAGGGAAAAAGAAAATATACCTCAAGCAGATAAGATGGAGCGTTGTCGAGGTCGAAAGGAGGTCGAGGGCCAAAAACACCAAATGGTCGAATATACGTGTCTGCAAAAATAGACCAAAAGGATGTGTTAGCCTCCAAATAGACACACCAAAATATTAGCTCATATGTAAAAAAAAAAAAGATGATGATGAGATGAAAAAATAAAATGAAGGAAACTATGGCAAAAATGAAGGAGTGGGGGATTGAACCCCTTACCTCTTGGAAGGGGAATGATTCTCAAAACCACTAAGCCAAAGAAATAAGGTGAAAATAATGAGACATGCATGAAGGCCTATTTATAAGAATCAAGGAGAATAGTCTACAAGAGCACCTAAAGGTCCTCTCCTAGACTGGGGGGAAAGTGTTGATGCTCAATATTCCACGCCCGTAAAAGATCCCAGACGCGCGCTAAGGTCCCATAAAGGCCTAAATGCGTGTTTGAGCCGCGGGATGCTCGGGCCATCGTCCACTGGCAACAGCCTCGCGTCAACTAGTGGTGCATGAGGCCCCAGCCGCATCACCACGGCCTCGCTCGGACGCGCCTAGGCGTGAGGTCCCGCCTCGCACGGCCATGCCCCAGGCGCGCGGCCAGCCTCGCGCGCGTGCCTCACCACGGCCTCGCTCAGACGTGCCTAGGTGCGAGGCCCCGCCTCGCTCGGCCATGCCTCAGGCGCGCGGCCCACCTCGCGCGTACGCACCACCACGACCTCGCTCGTATGCGCCTAGGCGCGAGGCCCCGCCTCGCCCGGCCATGCCCCAGGTGTGCGGCCTGCCTTGCTCGGCCATGCCCCAGGCGCGCGGCCCGCCTCGCGCGCGCGCACCACCACGGCCTCGCTCGGACACGCCTAGGCGCGAGGCCCTACCTCAGTCACGGCATCTTGGGGGGAGCCCGTATAACCCGCGAGGCCATGGTTCGGCCATGCCTAGGCCACGCACACCATCTCGCGTGCTATGTCTTGGCGCGCCCAGCAGCCTCGCCGGGGGCATCTCGCGAGAGCCTCTCCCAAAGAGCTACGCATACAGGGCAACCTCGCCCCAGTGGATCTCGTCCCAAGGCCCCGTGTGCATAATGATAGTGGTCAAGGTGGCCCACAAGAGACAGAAAGAGAACGAACAAGGAACCTCAAAAGGGGTACGTACATGCCTGCTAGGATCAGGGGACGGGCCTGATTCCTGTGCCCGACAAGTAGTGGCGGTTGGAAATAGTACGAAGAGTGGCTACACACCCATCACGTCTCTGACACCCGTACAAAGCGAGTGGTGGAGTCATGACCAGGTACAAAAGGTGAGGTGCTCCCATGGACTCTGACCATGTACCAAAGCCGACACCACTACCCCTGGAACCACTCTCCTCATAGTGTACTCATGCACCATCTGGTCCCCTGGACCACCATGTACCCAGGGCCATTAGAGCCTACTATAAAATGGACTCTAACTCCACCTGTAGGGGGGTTGGAAAATTTACTGTAGCAAGTGAACCATAGTGAATGAAAAACTGATTTCACCATTATTCTTCTGCAATTATTCTTAGAGTTGATACTTAAATTTCTAAGGCTTTACTATTGATAATCTTGATCTTGCAATTCTTTCTAACATAACTTAGTTGACGAGTTCTCACCGTCAATAGTAGTCATGTTCGACATCTTGAAACCTATTTGATATGGAGCAGCAGCAATGTGAGGAGCGAAAGGCTCGAGCTCCTCATTGAAATCACAATCATCCTGATTCCTCCCGGACAAGAGACTCTTCATTTGCTTCTCCATCATAGCAAGCCTTTCAAGGGTTGGATCCTTCATTACCAAGTTGTTTGGGAGTTGACCATTATCTCCCATCCCGGGCTTCACATTATTCGGGTTATTATCCCTCCAAGCTTGAGCTCGATTAATCTAGACATTCCCATCATCCCACATTATTGAAGTATTTTCTCTTGTCTGTTTATAACTCGTATCGTTGTTGTGAGCTTGTTTTCCTCATTGGGCGCTCAGGTGATCACATAGATTAGACGAATGGTTAGAGCGAAAACTCTAAGTTAAGTTTAAGTGACTTCTCTGGTTGGTCTCTTGCCTTTTAGAGTGTGTACTGCGAATACTCTTCGACCTTCTCTTATGACGACTCTCTGTCCAATAGATGCCTTCTGTGAAGCTCAACATTCACTGGTTAGGTCGCAGAGCTTGGTCATTTACATGAACACAGATTCCCGTATCCCAAAATCATGAAACATAGGTAAATTCTCTATAGGCAGAGTTTCTTCGGTATTCTTTGCGAGCCAATACATTCTTCTCCGCTCGCGAGGGTGTTAGGTGATGAATTGGTGATGGTGGGTGCCTTATTGGCGAGGTGATCTACCATCCATTAGAGCGTACTAAATTAGGTCGCTCATCATCCACTCCAATATCTTAGACTAGTGGTAATGTTTCCCCGTTTCTTTGCACTTGAACAGTCTGTTGGACTGGTGCTAAATGATTTGGGGGAACTTTGGTATGTTTGGAAGTAGTCCCTACTCGCCCAGTCTTAGTAGGCTGAGTTCTGTCAACATGAGCTGCCTGCTCATTCCTATGATTGTGAGCGAGCTGGTTGTTCTTGGGGATTCACTCTGATGGCACGAATCTCGGGGTTGCGATTCGAACAAAATGATTTATATTAGGACGACTACCCATGTGGGACCTAGTCTTGTGGGACCCACTTGTTCTCCTTCAGACATTATTGTCAGTTACAAGAGGGGGTAATCATGATATGATTTTGTTGATACGCCTGTTGGTGTGGGCGAGGTGGCTCATTAGTTGAGAATTCTCCAATTCTACTGCATTGATATAACTTAGGTTATGGCGGTGATGTTGCGATGATGAGCTATCGATGTCATGGTGGTCGCCATCCTGGATTTGGGGTTGTTTTCCAGGACGAGGAGGTGCAGAAATGCCCTCTTCAGTAAGGTTGACTGCACAGAACCCTCCATGTTTGTCAAGCCTCTTCGACTCATTGTCTTGCATTGATCCTGTTACCACCATTTTGATTGGATGAAAATTCTTTGAAAAATATCGATAAGCCCAATCGATCTCTCAATGAAAGAACCAATCCAGGGATGTGGTTTTTTGCCAACAGTAGATTAAGAAATCTGAAAATAGATTATTAGGCTTTTATGATACCATAAATAAAGAACACAAGAAGTTTTACTTGGGTCAGTGATTAAAATTCACCTAGTCCACAGGTCTATGTTATTCTATTTAGGCTCTCTAGAGAAATTGTTTAAGACAATTTCTGCAGAGTTTTTGCATACAAAATTTTGTCCCTTTTACTGTTCATTCCCCCTTTATTTATAGGGATTCGACTAACAGTTTTGGGTAATTGTTCAATATTTGGTAACTTACAAGAATGGGTAAATTCCCAATCATAAAAGAAATTCATTAAAACATTGATTTCCTGACATTGCGCATTATCAGGCAAGGATTGCAATACATTAATTACGTATATAAATTCTCCGAGTTTGTTGGCATTCAAGCTTTTGCGATTTATGAGACTACTGCAATCTGAATGCATCCCTCGGACTGGAAGTGTACGTTATGACGATCTGACCCAAAATATGCTAGTAGCCCGATAGGGAGATTCAAGAGTGATTCCATTCGACCTCTGTTACACCTATCATATGTGTTCTAGGGAGCCTCTTGATAGCTAACCTTGTTTGACGTAAACTTGATCCATTCATCCTGGAGATAGTATAGCGTCTCCAGGGCTTAATAATCTTCATTTATTGCTTGCCTGCTGTACCTCGAACATGACGATTGAGCTCATATTTTTTTATGTACAACACCTCTTATAACAAACCCTTCCAGTTGTTCCATGTAAACTTTCTCATAGAGATTAACATTTAGAAATATTGTTTTAACATTCATTTGACGAACATATCAGTTATGTATTGATGATAAGGAAAACAACGTTCTTATTGAAGTTGTCCTTGCCACCAATGCATAGGTATCAAAATATTCTATGTCTTCCTTTTGTCTATACTTTTTAGGCACCAACCTTGATTTAATGGTCTGGATGGTCCCATTGGTATGGTATTTTCTTTGAAATACTCATTTACTTCCTATTGGTTTTGATCCTTGTGGTAGATCAACGATTTCCCAACTGTGGTTAGATATATAATTGAATCCATCTCATCATTTATTGCCTCCTTCTAAAAAATGGAGTCTCTTGAAGACATAGGTTCTTGAAAGGTTTTGGGATCATCCTCTACTTGGAGTACCATTAGATACTTCAAAATGTCTCCTTTGTGATTACCCTTTACTAAGTAAAGTATTTCCATCACTTGTCTTGTGATCCTACCTCTTTAAGGCATTGACTTCTTCTAGGAAATAATGGTTGCTCTACAACCCGTGAATGTATCTCCTCTTGAATTCCTTCCTATGAAATAGGTTCTTGAGGTTTGTTGTCACTATACAATAATTTCTCAAAGAACTCAACTTCTCTTGATTCAATTATGACACTAGAATCCAAGTCTAATAGTCTATAGGCTTTACTATTTGAGCCATAGCCTACAAATACTCATTGCATTGCCCTAGGACCCAACTTGGTCCTTTTAAGTTTTGTGCTCTTTTAATAAGTGTAAAGACCCAAAAATACAAGTATAAAAACAATGCAGAAAATAACATTTTCATTATAAACATGTCCCAAAAAGTATACATAAATATTTTAAACATAACCAATAAAACAATGTTAGCCCCAAAACATATTTTCTCAAAACATTTCCCAAAGGTCGAGCCACATGTACACTCCTACAAGCAGACTCCAGCACCCATTGCTCCACTTTGCCCTTGCACTTACCTACAACATGAAATAACTAGGTAAGCAAAAATGCTTAGGAAGTTCAACCTTACAACATGAAATCATAAAAGCACACAGGGGTCAATGACCAAGTCATTGACCAGAAATCAAACCACTTACAGAATTAGGGTTCCAGATAATTCCAGACCCTAAATAAACAATTTAAGAGCACCAAAGTGTCTTGGCAAACTTATGGTTATGCCCAATAACAATGGATAGTCAAATCAACCCTGTACACAGAAAATCCCATAGCAAGTAGATATATATAGGAACAATATTCATAAACAAAAATCCTAGAAGCCAACTAGGAGTTGCCAATAAATTCAGGTGTTTGGGCACCTTCTAAAAACAAACAATAGTGGAGACCCAGCTCTCAGCACTCATAACCTTGCCCTAAATCCCCAACCAGGGTAACCTTCATGTTACCTAGGGCATAGGTACTATCAAGAGTGTTACCAGAGTTAGACCGACTCATCGACAATTCTAGGTTTTACTAGTATGCTTAACCTATAGAAAGATGTCACAGACTTGAACCGAACTAGAGCTCACAGACTTAAACCAGACAAAGGGTCACGAACTTGAACCAGACCTAATAGTAATTGTCAAGGACTTGAACCAAACCGATAATAACTGTCATGGACTTGAATCAGACTAAGATAATGTCAAAGGGAGAAACCATTTTCACTTTGCTAACATAAGCGGGGTACCTACCAGACAATCCCATAAAGGGTCTAAGCACCCCTAGTCATTGTCTCTAACTGAGCCCCTTCCCACAACTAGTGTAATATCTTATTTCTAGCAATCAATACACTAGTATGTTTCATATTGTAGCCAGAGAATTCAAAGTTTGACTTACTTGGATTCCTTTGCTCCGAGCGTAAATCCTTAAGCCATAGGTGTAGCGTTCCGCGTTTCGGGCACCTACTAACAACTAGGAATTAGGTGGTATGATATATGTGTATGTGGTTATAAATAATAATATATTCTTGAGAAGAAAATTTCATGTTGTAAATGTTAGCCTAAGTGTGTAATGTGCAGTTTGGTGACAAACCGAGCATTTCGGTATCAGACCAAAAATGAAAACCCTAACCAGGTAAATTCTCAAATAATTGTTATTTGAGAAGAATATTATGGAAAACTAATATTAGGTATTTAATCATTGGATTAATTTATTTAAGGTCAAAAGGTTTAATTTTTGTGAGAAAAATCTTTAAAGATGCATTTTTGTAAAAATGCATATTTGAGCCAAAAATGGAATTTCGGCTAATTAAATTATTGAGAGTTACAAATATTGGAGTGTGACCACTTAAATTAAATGCAAGGTACATTTAATTTAATTAACATAGGTTAAAATCTAAATTAAGAAAAATAAAAAATTACCATAATAGTAACTTTTTGGGAAAATGACCATTAGACTAATATTAATTAGCTTAAGTTAATTAGGAAACTAATCAAAAGGCAATCGACAGCTATAGGGGTATAAGGGTATTTTTGGAGTCAATTTTTACCAACTATATATAGTTAAAAAGTTAAAAAAGTCTTCACTTTTCAAAAACACTTTCTCTCTCAAAAATTTCTTATCCCTAAATGTTTTCCCTTATCTCTAGGTGGCCGAGCACTCTATAGCTCTCCATCTGAATTTTTCTTCAAAATTCTCATATAAATACTTCCTCTCTCATCCTCTTTCTTCTACACACCTAGTTTTAGGTCACTTGAGTTCGTTTGGAGTTAAGGAAAAGGCTAGACCATCAAAGGTAAAAAACTAAACTCTACTTTGTCATAGTTTGAGTGTTGGTTAATTTATGCTCTTAGATGAGTTTGCATGTTTATGTAAACTAACTTGCGGTCTTTTGGGGATTACATAAATCTATATTAAAGGCAAAGCAATGGTGTTGAAGTGCTAGAGGTTACCTAAATCCCAACAAAGACCATCAAGAAGTATATGGTCACCTCCTATGAGTTTTGTTTAAATTTTTTGTTAAATCTGCCTTTTTTTATTAATTTGTTTGGTATGTTTAAATTATATTTCGGGACTGTAATAATGATTATACATTGGTGTTTAGATATTTTTTAGGATTGGTATCCAACATTCCATAGGCAAAACCATGATTTGTAAGAAAAATATTTAAGCCTTGATTTCCAAATGGCCAAGGGAATTGTGTATTAATCTGATTATGGATTTTCTTGTTTGCATGTTTAATTTTGAGATGTGTAGATGTTAATAGGACTTAGAAACTGACAAAAAGATTTTTAAATGACCAAGATATGATTTTTACAAAAATTATGTGTAATCTGTAAAGTAGCTTTTTTAAAATAGGGCAATCAGCCAACTTTGAGTTATAGTTTTCATAGGCCAGTAATCTATTTTTTGGTTGAATTTTGGAATGACCCTTAGTTTGTTATTCATAAATCAACCTACAAAAGTTTCAAGAAAAATAGTGAATAGACTGAGAGTTATGGGTTTCCAAAGTTAGACAAAATTTCTGGGAAGCTCAAAATAGCTTCTGGACAACCAAGCTTGAAAATCCGTTTAATTAAGAAAAAATTGTAGAGTCCAAGAACTTTACTTAGCTTGTTAGATAGTATTAGTAGTAGTAATGGCTAGTAATAGTTGTAGTATGTTTATTACTGTGGATTTTGGTTCAAGCCTGGACTTAGTTGGACACTCGTAGCAACACTTGTAGATTTTATAAGTTTAACCTATAGTTTAAGAATATTAATTATAACATAAGTTTTGATTAATATAATTGATTATGAAGATGATATTTATTATACTATAAGGTTTAGATAGACCCAATAAGATAATGACACTTGTCGTGTCCATGTTTATTAAGAAATTAAGTATTTTTGAGGAATAGTTTATTAAGAGTAATATTTGAAAACCCTAGAGTCTGCCAATAGCTTTGAAATCATTATAGGACTCAGTCAAAGATGTTTACTCAATTCAAATTAGGCTGAAAAAGTGTAATTACGTGTATAATATTTCAGCGTATGCCGATATATCGCAGCTCTAGGGGGCGATATATCGCCACTCGGGGAATACGAAAAACACGTAACTTTGCACGAACACTTCGACGAGCCTCGGGAACATAAGCCCAGGCAATATATCGCCCACCATGGGCAATATATTGGCTCTAGGGTAGGTTTTTCAAACAATTTTGAAATCGAGCTCATTCTATTCCATAACCTCTTGATAAGCTAAAAATCTTTTGACCGAGTCTTAAGCCTCTGCTGAATGATTATTCAAATGTTTTTCAATTAAAAAGTCATTGTTTTTATTCAAGCTAAAAGAAGATCTTTTCATTCTTGAACTTTATAAATAGGACCTAGTACCCAGCCATTTCTTTCATTCTTCAAGCTGAGTTCAGAGCCTTCAAGCTGCTAGGTTTACTTTAGAGTGTTAAACACTTGGGTTGGGGTTATAAGCTTTATCATCTTAAGCTTATTAAACACTTGGGAAGTAAGGTTAATAGTGTGTTTTTCTATAAAGGTGTAGTTCAGTTCTAGTGCATTCAAAGGTATTCCTATCCCTAGTTCATTTCTGTTTGTTTCATTAGTTTTTATAGTTTTTCTTTACTCAAATCCTAACAAGTATTTTCCATTCTTGGTTAGGCAATTAAGTTCTTTGAACTTGAGGTTCTTTTCGGTAAGTTCTTCTTCTCGGTGGTTTAGAATCATTCCTTTTCATCTCTTTCTTTTAGAAGTACTCACCTTTCTCATTAATGGTTTTTAGGAGTGTTCCAAAATCCCGTCCTTATTCTCACATCCCGGTATTTGGTAAGGAAAATAGGATAGTTATTATATGCTTATATGATTATGCTATTATATGTTTTATATGTTATGATATGTTTTTATACATTATGATATATATGTTTTGGGGCTTCTAGTTGCTTAAATAGTAAACCCTAACCCTTTTATGTTTTTGGGGCTTATAGTTGGTTAGCTAGAAAACCTCATGGTATTTTGAGGCTTATAGTTGTTAGCTAGCAAACCCCAAATGTTTACCATGTACATGGGTTAGAATTATGATATATGTTTATAGTATATGTTATATGTTTATAGCTTATGTTTATGTATATGTTTCATGCTTGTAGTAGATTTTCCTTGCTGGGCATTAGGCTCATTCCTTTGTTTTATATGTGCAGGAAAATAGTTATGGCGGTGGGAAGATTCTTGGCGGCTTGAGATTGTGTATTGAGGGAGAATGGATTCGGTGGACTGCGTGAACGATTCGAGGATGAAGTTGTTTTTTTCATTTCAATTATTATGCTTTATATGTATTTTTCCGCACCTGATCTTGTAACGAATTTATTTACAATTTAAGATATGTTTTATTTTCAAAACAATGGGATCCCATATCCTACCCCGAATTTTATGTATTTCAACCTTTGCCTTACAGTTTTTTATAAAGTTATGAATGTTTCACATGTATGTTTCCTTAAGATTAGTATCTATGTATAGCAGTTGTTAATGGTCCAAAGTCTAGAATAAGTTGGGTCATTACAGTTGGCATTTGAGCAACGGTTCATTCGCATGGAGTTCTCCTCGATACACACACTCAAAACTTCGAATCTGACCGCCAAGTAAGTGTTTAAGTTATAGTTATTATGTTTATATGTATAGCTAACAATTTTAGTCTTTATGTTTTCAATTAAGAATGAATGGAGCATTAACCTATGAGGATATCCAAGCCATTAAGACTTTAAAAAGAATTAGAGAACCCTGAAACACCGTAGGAGTGCTAGAAAGAATCACTTGAAGACTACTTTTGTTCCACAGGGAGATAGGTCACCTCCAAGAATCTAAGCAAATCATGATGAGAGCTGCGGAGCAATATATTTTAGTGATTAGATTATTTAAAGATTACCCTATTGTAATTGTAACCTTAGAAGAAATTTGGGAGACCATTGATGATGAAGATGAATTGTCGGTAGCTATGAGATATTACTTTCTTATACTCAGGTTCACTTCAAACTTGGAATTTCAGTTTACAAATGAACAAAAACATAGAATTTTTACGAATCTTCCTCGAGGGCATTTTGAGGCACAAGACAATGATGACTACGAAGAGATAGATGACGATATGCTAGATGAAGGATCGGATGTAGAAGATCCTGATTTTTAGAATAAATTAGTTCCATTGTGTATTTTAATTTATTATTTGTTTTCTTTTATGATTGTAAATAGTGAAATTTTTTTCCAAATTAATATCAATGTTATTTTTTTTAACATGTATGAGTTTGATTTTCTTTTGCAATCATAATAAATAATAAATAAAATAAATAATGACTAAGTTCGGTGAGGGTGGATACAAATCAATGAACCAAGTTTCTATATTGAGAGTTAGGGGGCCATAGTAGTGGGAACGATTTTACTGATCCCAGCCCTCCCTCAATATGGTTAACTTTGGAACAAGATGAGTTTCGAGCTTGAGAATTAAGTCATATAGGATAATTAGAAATAGACTAGAAAATAATAAAGATGGCTTACTTTTCTAAGTATAGAAATCCACTCTAATAATAAAGAAGACTTATATAATTTCATATAATTAATAGGTCCGAGTTATGTTTGTTTAGATTAAGTTTTTCCCTTAGAGCCTATTAGGGTAAAGTTCTGACATGTTTCTCTCAATTGTTAGAACTCTGCTGCGATGTCGCTCTGAAGGTCTACTCACACCAATGGAAATGCCTCCAACGCTGCTCCGGTGAACAATGAAGCCCCTACAGTTCACAGAAGGGGAGTGTGTGTTGCTACCAGCCGCAATGTGCCGCCGCCAGTTGACAACACTGCGGAAATTTCCAGACTGTGACAACAAGTAGAGGAGTTATTACAGCAACAACGACAACAGGCTCAGCCTCAGACTCAGCCTCCGCCTCCGCCACAACCACAGCCACAGCAAATGGCCCCAGCACCCCAACAAGTTGGTCCATATGGGGGATGGCCAATGGCGAACTATGCACCATATCCAGTTCAGCACATGGAGCCAGTTTATGAGCAGTATCGTAAGAAACACGCTCCGAACTTTGAAGGGACTACAGACCCC
The DNA here is from genome assembly GCF_963169125.1 of Humulus lupulus. Classification (NCBI taxonomy): domain Eukaryota; kingdom Viridiplantae; phylum Streptophyta; class Magnoliopsida; order Rosales; family Cannabaceae; genus Humulus; species Humulus lupulus. The sequence continues at coordinate 178,242,265 of NC_084793.1, forward strand.
TTTGAGGCAGAACAGTGGCTCAAGAATGTGGAGCCAATCCTGATGCACATGAATCTAGGCAACGCGGACCGCATATCCTGTGTTTCGTCTCTACTCAAGAAATATGTGAGAATATGGTGGGACCTAGTCCAGCAGACACATGATGTTGCCACCATGACTTGGACCCGATTTATGGAGCTGTTCCACAAAAAGTATTATAATTCGGCTGTCATCGCTTCAAGAGTCGAGGAGTTCGTCAGCCTGAAGCAAGGGAATTTAAAAGTGGCAGAGTATGCTTGGCCGTTCGACCGATTAGCTAAATTCGCACCGGAAATGATTCCAACTGACTATCTGAGGGTGTCTAAGTTCGTTAGAGGACTTCAACCGAAGATCGAGCTAGGGGTTAGGCTAGCAAACCCAGGAAATACTACCTATGTCGACGTTCTAGAGACGGCAATATAAGTAGAAAGGCTGCAGACTAATGTTAGTAAAGAAGAAGCCTGTAAGCCTGAGCCTAGACAGCAGAATCAACCTCAGACTAGTCGGAACAACAACCACCACAACAACAACAATCAGTCCAGCAACAACAATAACGGTCAGAAAAGAAGGCATCTTGACAATAAGCAGTCTGACAACGATAAACGGGCACAGACAAGCAATGGAAGTAGTAGGTCGAGTTATGTAGAGTACCCCCAGTGTACTAAGTGCCAGAAGAAACATCCTGGTGAATGCCAAGCAAACACCAAGGGATGTTACAACTGTGGTCAAGAAGGACACCGGAAGAAAGAATGTCCTCATCTCAAGCCAGAAGGGAAAAAGGAAGACAAGATGGTTCCTGCCAGGGTATTTGCCTTAACCCAAGGAGAGGCTGATGCTAGCAATAAAGTGGTCACAGGTCAGGTTTCTATCCTCAATAATATATGTTCTGTATTATTTGATTCGGGAGCCACTCATTCGTATATCTCGTTAGGAATGATAGAAATACTAGACAAACCTTGTGAAAGATTTAGAACTAGGATTGTAACCGAGTTGCCTTCAGGCAAAGTAGTTCTATCACCACGGATAGTACGAGGCGTACCGATCAAGATTGAGGACATAGAACTAGACAGAGACCTGATAGAACTAAAGATCAAAGACTTCGACATAAGCCTAGGCATGGACTGGCTAGCAAGGCATGGTGCAACCATTGACTTCAAACGCAAGAAAGTGACGTTCGAGACTCCTGACGGCCAGAGACTATGCTTCATGGGACAAGTTTCAGGACTACGCACCCCACTAGTATCATCTCTCAAAGTTCAAAGGATGATAGAAAAAGGATGTCAAGCATTCTTAGCCAGCATCACAGATGTAGTAAAGGAAACACCGCTTAAGGTTGGAGACGTCCGCATTGTATGAGAATTCCCATAAGTATTTCCCGATGACTTACCAGGGTTGCCGCCGACTCGGGAAATTTACTTTATGATAGAATTAGTACCGGGCACCGAGCCTATCTCCAAGGCACCATATCGGATGGCACCTACAGAACTCAAGGAGTTAAAGACGCAGCTACAAGAACTCCTAGACCTGGGCTTCATTAAACCAAGTCATTCGCCATGGGGAGCACCGGTTCTATTTGCGAAGAAGAAGGACGGAAGCATGCAGATATGCATAGACTGCCACGAGCTGAATAAGGTAACGATTAAGAATAAGTACCCGCTACCCCAAATTGACAACTTATTTGATCAACTCCGAGGTGCGAACGTATTTTCAAAGATTAATTTATGGTCCGGGTACCATCAGCTCAAGGTGCTGGGAGAGGATATTCCTAAGATAGCTTTTAGTACTCGTTATGGGCATTACGAGTTCTTAGTTATGTCTTTCGGTCTTACCAATGCTCCAGCTGCGTTTATGGACTTAATGAATAGGGTCTTTAAGGATTACTTGGATAAATTCGTCGTAGTGTTCATCGACGACATCTTAGTATACTCCTAGGACAAAGTCGAGCACGAGGAACATTTGAGGTTACTCCTAGCATGAATAAATGAGCATCAACTCTACGCCAAGGTCAAGAAATGCAAGTTTTGGCTTTCGCAAGTAGCGTTCCTCGAGCATATTATATCCAAGGACAGAGTTGTAGCAGACCCATCATAGGTAGAGGCTGTGAAGGATTGGCCAAGACCAAAGAATGCATCAGAAGTATGAAGCTTTCTGGGATTAGCAGGTTATTATAGGAGGTTCATAGAAGGCTTTTCTAAGATAGCCACTCCGCTCACCAACCTGACCCGGAAACCGCAAAGATTCAACTGGAATGATAGATGTGAAGAAAGCTTCCAGTTGCTTAAGGACAAGTTGTGCTCAGCACCAGTACTCTATGTACTGACACCCAACGACAAGTTTGTAGTCTACTGTGATGCATCAAAGCAAGGGTTGGGTTGCGTACTGATACAGAATGACAAGGTGATAGCCTACGCCTCAAGGCGGCTGAAGAAGTACGGGCAACGCTACCCAACTCACGATATGGAGTTGGCAGTGGTGGTCTTTGCGTTGAAAATATGGTGCCACTATCTTTACGGAGAACAGTGCGAGATTTATACGGACCACAAAAGTTTAAAGTACTTCTTCACTCAGAATGAGCTCAACATGAGGCAGCGCAGGTGGTTAGAGTTAGTAAAGGATTACAACTTTGAAATCCTATACCACCCGGGAAAGGCAAACGTAGTTGCCGATGCGCTAAGTAGGAAGAATTATGGAAGTTTAGCAGCACTAGACGGAATAGAAAAGTCGCTGCAGCAGGAGCTGATCAATGCCGGAATAGAAGTAGTTGTCGGCAAGCTGGCTAACTTGTCTATCCAGTCAAATTTGCTAGAAGATATACGAATTGGGCAAGGGTCTGACGACACACTAGTGGCACATATGGATGCAGTCAGGGAAGGCAAGGCTACAGATTTCTCAATATCAGGTCAAGGGTTATTGAGATATAAGGATCAGGTATGCGTGCTGAATGATCAAAGGATTAAGATGACGATTTTAGAGGAAGCACATAGTACCCCGTACTCAGTTCACCCAGGGTCGACCAAGATGACACACGACATCAAGGCAATGTATTGGTGGCCAGGGATGAAGAAGGACATAGCAGAATTTGTGTCTCAGTGTTTAATATGCCAGCAAGTGAAAGCAAAGCATCAGCGGCCTGCAGGCTTATTGCAGCCACTTAGCGTACCAGAATGGAAATCGGATGATATAGCTATGGATTTCGTGACATTTTTCCACGAACAAGTAAGCAGCATGATTCAGCTTGGGTAGTAATAGATAGACTAACTAAGTCCTCTCATTTTCTGCTTGTTAAGACTTCATACACAGCAGACCAATACGCAGACATCTATGTCCAAGAGATAGTAAGGTTGCATGGAATCCCCAAGACAATAGTGTCTGATAGAGGATCGGTGTTTACATCGAGATTTTGGGGAAGTTTACAGCAAGCCATGGGTACTAACTTAAGTCTCACTACAACTTTTCATCCTCAGACAGACGGTCAATCCGAACGTACGATATAGATTTTAGAGGATATGCTACGCGCTTGTGTACTTGATTTCGGAGGATCATGGAATAAGTACTTACCGATGATAGAGTTCTCCTACAATAATAGCTACCAGTCAATGATCGGGATGGAACCTTATGAGTTACTTTATGGAAGAAGGTGTCGATCGCCGTTACATTGGGAAGAGGTAGGAGAAAGGCAGCTTCTTGGTCCTGAAGCTGTTTGAAAAGTTCAAGAAGCAGTAGCGCTAATTAGAAAGCGTATGCTCGCTGCTCAAAGCCGTCAGAAAAGCTATGCGGATGCCAAGCGACATAATGTGGAATTCAAAGTCAGAGATCAAGTCTTCCTGAAGATATCTCCTACGAAAGGTGTGAAGCGATTTGGGAAGAAAGGATAGCTTAGTCCCCATTTTATAGGTCCTTTTGAGATATTGGACAAAGTGGGAGCAGTTGCGTATAGATTAGCCCTACCGCTAGCCCTAGCAGATAGTCACAACATGTTCCACATCTCAATGCTACGGAAGTATGTGTCAGACCCATCTCATGTCCTCAAGTATGATACGATAGCACTCCAGAAAGACTTGAGTTGCGAGGAACGACCGGTTAGCATCCTAGATAGAGGGATGAAGCAGTTACGGTCCAAGAGTATTCTGATAGTCAAAGTCCTATGGAGTAATAGTTCTGAACGGGAGGCGACGTGGGAGTTGGAGGAGGACATGATAGCCCGGTATCCGAAATTGTTTGGTAAGTAAATTTCGAGGACGAAATTATTTTTAGTAGGGGGAATTGTAGAGTCCAAGAACTTTACTTAGCTAGTTAGATAGTATTAGTAGTAGTAATGGCTAGTAATAGTTGTAGTATGTTTATTACTGTGGATTTTGGTTCAAGCCGGGACTTAGTTGGACACTCATAGCAACACTTGTAGATTTTATAAGTTTAACCTATAGTTTAAGAATATTAAATATAACATAAGGTTTGATTAATATAATTGATTATGAAGATGATATTTATTATACTATAAGGTTTAGATAGACCCAATAAGATAATGACACTTGTCGTGTGCATGCTTATTAAGAAATTAAGTATTTTTGAGGAATAGTTCATTAAGAGTAATATTTGAAAACCCCAGAGTCTGCCAATAGCTTTGAAATCGTTATAGGACTCAGTCAAAGCTGTTTACTCAATTCAAATTAGGCTGAGCCACCCAAAACAATACTTATATCTGATTCTATTTCTGGCACCAAACCAGTCACCATCCAGTCTCTTTTCATAAAAAGGAGCCTTGGTAAACCACCTGGAAACACATTCAAAACCCACAGACTAATCCAGTCTATCCTGATCTCACTGGCACAATCTAAGTGGTATCCACCACGTTAACTAAGAGTTCCATGCACCTCCCTGCAACAGAACTCTAGCTCTTACTACAGGTATCATAAGCACACGGTACCATACACCAAACTAACCAACACAAGGCTCTCCATTCTCAAGCCCAAGAATTACTATACTTTCCTTGCCATTCAAGACTGCTCTTTAATTACTTAACCAATCCAAACCCTGGATCAAACCAAAGCCTGTCATAACCAGCTTTATCAGAATCCCTGATGAGTCCTTGCCATAACTCAACTTATCTCTTGAATTGCCAATACCATCTTACATTTCCCATCACAACATAACCATGTGATCTACATATACCATCAATATACCCTTCTCTATATACATACCAACAAAAGAAAAGCATGGCGCCAAAGCCAAACAGCATAATCCAAAACTCAGAACTAGAAAACTGACCTGCCACTCCTGAGGAGCTAGTCCCAGTCCCAGACTCTGACTGCTCTGGAACAAACACTCGAGCTGGCGTCGAGCTGTCTATCCTCCTTTGCTCAAGCTCACTTAGCCTTGGACAATCCTTCTTGAGATGCCCAACCATTCTACACAAGAAACATGCCTTTGCTCGGCATTCCCCCAAATGATGCCTCTTGCACCGAGCGCATTTTGGACGAGTCTTCCAGCTTCCACTTTTACTTATTCCAATAAGTGGAGATACCACTATCTGAGCTCCATGCTCTCCAGCACTCCGCTGCCCAACTACTATACTCTCAACAGCAAGAGCCTTCTCTACCACCTTAACATAGGTAGAGACTTCATACACTGGGGCAACTCTAATGCCCTGAGCTATTCCAGGATTCAACCCCTGAATAAAATTTTCCTTCTGAGCCATATCTGTGGGTACCATGTCACAAGCAACCTTGGCCAACCCATCAAATTCAGTAACATACTCAGTCACTGATGCATTTCCCTGGACAAGATTCAGAAACTCATTCATCTTGGCAGTCTTAGCTACATCACAATAATACTTCTCATTAAACAGCTGCCTAAACTCTTTCCAGTCCATCACAGCTGTGTCTCATGTCTGGGATACTACCTCCCACCACGTCCGGGCATCATCCCGCAGTACACATGTAGCATAGATCACCCTATCGTGACCTACCAGTCCCATACTATCAAGAATGGAACTGATCATACATATCCACTGCTCAGCTCTGAATGGATCTAGGCCTCCCTCAAAGATTAGAGGATAAAACTTCAGGAATCTTCCACAGAGAAATTCCCATCTGTTCTCAACCCTAGGCTGAGCTGAAACTGATGCCACCCCTGGCATTGGAAAGGAAGAGGTACTACCCAACAGACTCCGCTGTTGCTTCAAATACCTGATCTCTTCCTCCTGCCTCTGCAATCTTAATTGCAAATATGTAAGTGTCTGCTGAACATTCATAGGTGCAGATGAAGAACTGATACCCTGGCTGTAACTCCCAGCCCCTGTATAACTATCACCAGGCCTCATAACCTGTCTTGAATATAAACCTGCTGATTAAATCTGCAGTCAATAACTTGTCCCATCAATCACAATAGGCATATCAAGGGCTTTCCCCCACGGGATAAATCTTACCACACCACAACCATAAACCACTTGCAGTGCTACAAACATGCCCATGGCATTCATACATTACTCATGATCCCTGCTCTTCCAATACTCAAACCATGCCTCCAATCCCAGCATGCAAATAACACAATTATATATTCATGGAGCAGGCAATCATATTATCACAGTCATATATATATTCACGGAGCATATAATCATATAGTCAAGAGCCAGGCTCTATCAGAATCTCATGCTCCCTAATACAATGTGCAGGTAAAGCATTAACATTCTATTTAAATAGCTATGCACATAGCTACAGAAATAGTTACCAGTCCTTGAGTGAAGCTATCTTCAGTGATGAGTGTACATGCCCAGCTTGTCTTCAGGAACCATAAACCTTGGCTCGCTCTGATACCAAGTTGTAACGCCCCAAACTCCAGGGACCGTTACGATGTGCCTTGTAAATAGTGCTAACCCGCTAACCGAGTCATTTGGCCAAAATCGTGAACTAAGTATGATTAGCGGTTTAGGGATTAAAAACTTTGGTTAAGATATAACGTTTCACTAGAACGTTTAATATATCCATTGGGATCCCGAAAATATAATTTCAGAGTCTATTACAGAAAATATTTACAACAGGTCGTTCTAAGCGGCAAAACAGGGTTTAACCCTAGTTCCACTTTAAACCTCGGCCGTGGCGGACGAGCAGCTGCATATGTACACGTCATCACCTAAGCTCTCCAACTCAGGGATGGTCTAGCTTCCTCTTGCCTTTACCTGCACCACGTAGCACCCGTGAGCCGAAGCCCAACAAGAAAACACAATATAACATGATATAATATCAACAGATAACATGACATAATATCATCAGGTAACATGATATAATATCAACAAAAATTGTATTGTTTACTCAGGACTAATAGCTTAGGAAAATAGGTGACAATAGCCCAAAAGTCACAGAAGTGGGTACAGCTCTCTCTCCAGCCTTGTGACGATAAGGTCACCAGGGCTTAATTGATAGGTGGTCCATTCGTAAGCTTGATCAGGATAGGTGCATGGTGATAGGTCACCAACATAACCATCCTCCCGACTCTAGAGTCGTAACTAAGGACAGCGTCCCCCAGCCATGTAACGATAGGGTCACCAGGGCCATGATCATCTGGTCTTAGACCAGGCAAGCGCTTATAAGTTCTTCGACTTTAGGGTCGGTCCAGCATTAATGCCTTAGAGCTATTCAATGCATGATTCTCGACTTTAGGGTCGGTCCCTGACTAGTCAGTGCCATACACACGTAAGTCATGCCACCAATTATATATCACGTGTCCAATACTCATAAACAAGGTGTTCAGCATGCCTATTAACTAGATACTAGTACAATTAGGACCATGCACAACCACAGAGGCTCAAGCTCTGAACAATATCATACCCAGTATACAAAGCATGTCCTAATCACATGTTTCTCGTGCATCACACGCATCATACTTAACAGTCCAACATGCACCAGTAATAACCATGCATGTCACGTTTAATACTCAACCAACATGCATCAAGAACAGCCATGCATGTCATACTCAATAATCAACCAACATGCATCGATAATAGCCATGCATGTCACATATACACAAGGTGCAGTTTTCTTACCTCAGATTCGAGCTAGAATGATTTAAAGAACGACCCTTGAGAACGATCAACTTTTAGTCCTTTAGCGGTCACCTAGTCATAACCAAATATAGGATACCATCAATAAAAATGATCAACATAAGTTCCCGAACCAATATCTAGCCTCCGGGACATCAATCCACACTTAACCAAGTAGTAAGATCAACCCTGAGGCCTATGGTAAGCATCCCTAAGTCAAAAACCCTATTCTGGCCAAAAATGCCCTGATGGGCCGCGGCTCACCACAGCCATGCCGCGGCTCACCCTCAGACAGAAGCATATTTCTTCCCAGAAACACACTCAGGCCGCGGCACACCACGCAAACCAGCAAGCCACCAGCTTGCTTCCCCTGTGTTTCTCCTCGAAACCAAACCTTCAAACCAGTCCCAAACTTCAACCTAACACCCAATTCAACCACTAAACATTATCAACAACTCACCCACATCAAAACCCAAATCAAACATCAACCTAACTCCCATTAATTCCAATTAACCACCAAGAATTCACAAGCTGAAATCTTAAACTAAAACAGAGTATAAACCAGAAACTTATGGCTGAACTTACCTCAAACCCGAGTTTGAACCTCCTTCAATGGTTGAACCAAGTTCCTAAGCTCCCACCTTTGATTTCTTAGCTTAACTCCTCAATTTGGGCTCTCAAAAACCAAAGGACAAATGAAGGGAAAAGCTTGTACGGGAGAGAAAGGAAGAGATGAGGATGGGGATCTGTTTTGTTCTGTTTTCCACAGCCTTCTAAAACTCAAAGGCTGATATAAATCCTTAAGGTCAAAAGATCATAATGCCCCTAAGCCAAATAAATCCCTCTAAAGACTTCCGAGGGTAAAACCGTCCTTTCCCGCTTATCTCATTAATTATAATTAACGCTCTCCAATTCCCGCTATTCTCAATATTCTCAGATACCAATAAATCATATCCCATTACCCTCTTACTCCCGGTAATGTTCTAATCATCAAAGTGACCCTGAGACTCACCCCGAGCCCCGAACTTAAACCCGTTATGACTAGACCGAACTCTTACATCTCATGATCGTCTCATGCCGAATAGCTCGAACCAATCCACCTTATAATGTGGCTATATTAATTAATCACAACCATGCACCCAAAATACACAATTACGCCCACAGCGACCAAATTACTAAAATACTCTTATAATAATAAATACTCTCATATGCATGCATTCACCATCATATAATAATATAATTCATGTAAACATGCATATAATCATTAAATACCATAATAAATCAATTATGGCCCTCCCGGCCTCCTAATCAAGGTTCTAAACCTTATTAGGAAATTTGGGGCATTACATATAGTTTTTAAAATATAAATTTTTAAACTAAGTTACCTTCAACTCGAATTTATAAAGTTTTACTTAAGAAAAATAATGGAAACTATTCTAAGTATGTGAATAAAAGATTGCGTTTTAGTTATAGTTATTATTATTGTAGATTTAGTCCATTTAATAAATCTTAATATTAGGAAATTTATATTTTATTAATGTTTTATTTATTTGGTTTAAGAGATTTTAAAAAGGGGTCCAATACCCAAAAAAATTCCGAAACTTAAATTATAATAATCTTTTTAATAAAATCAAATTTATTCCAATTTCTCTTATTTAATCTAAAACTAATCAAAATTTATTATAATTGTCTCTTAATTAATTAATTCAAATTAAATTATCAAAGGTTATAAATAAAGTTATTTTAGTTAGAAAATATGTGATTATATTTGTAAAAATCAAAGAAAGGGTAAAATTGGTTAAGCTTAAAAGCTTTCGAAATTAAGCTTTTCCAGCTAGGTTCGATAGTGAAAACAGAGTGTGAATGTTGCAAAAAGCCAACTTTCAAATAACTAGACTTGTTAAGGGAAGTTTTGCCAAAAATTTTGAAATGTCATTATGGCTTAAATGTGCGGGGATCAAAATACCCTTGGTAGGTATTTTCCATGACCTTATTGCCTAACGTAGAATATTCTACTATGATGTCGTAATTAATCAGAGTGCACTATATGTTAGTTACAGTGTGGGCTAACAAATCGGAACTCCTTAAAAGAAGATTTTCTGCGTGCAGCTAAGGATGTTCGTAAGTCAGTTTATGATTTATGTGTCACAACATGAGTTAACTGGTGTATAGCTTGCTAGAAATAGATATTTTACGCTAGTTAGACAGAGAGGGCTCATTTAGAGACAATGATTAGGTGGCACTTATGCTCCATTTGTAATTTATAAATGTGGACGGTTTCCATGTTGTCATGTAGTGAAAAAGTTTTCTACCTACTTATTCATTGCACAGGCAGTTCCTGCCCTTGACATTATTGGTTCAGTTAGTGTAACGACCCAAATTTGATAATAAGGCTTAAGGGCCTTGGTTAGTGTGCCAGGAGGGCATAATTGGAATTAGAGTGAATAATACTTATTTGAATGTGATATTATGTGATTAATGGTGCCTAAATGATATTATATGACAATTGATGATATTATGTGATAATATGAAATAAATATGTTATATATGTGAGAACCACATTATTATGTGGATAATTCTGCAGCCGGCGACTCGAGGCGATCCTAGGGCTAAACAGCGGGGAAAGTCACAACGGGGCATTATAATTGACTTTGGATAAGCCAAGGAGTATTTTTGGTATCGGGTAGTGATTTAGACTATCGGGTGATGGAAATAAATAATTGGACATATATTTGAGGTTAGGACGTCTAGGCGGGATTATTGGGGGATTTTACCGTTTTGCCCTCGGGGATGTTTCTGGTACCCTGAGTTTTGGGATTAGTCTGATAACTTAAGGATAGACTTAAGGAATATGTTAGAAAACAGTAGACACAAGTTTAAACCGACCTTTCTCTCCTTCTCTCTCATCTCTCTCTTAGCAAAGGCAAAACCCTGATTTTCAAGGAGGAAATTGACTGAAACTTGGGAGAATTGAAGGGCTGAACCAGAGGATTAGCTCAAGGAACCAATCAAGGGTTGAATTAGAGCCAAGGTAAGCATTAATTTTCGTTTCTGAGGTTAGAAATTTAAGGAGAAATGGCTGAGTTTTTAATAGTTGTGGTTTTGACATTCAAGGTGGGGTTGAGGCTTAAAACTCTGAAGATAGGCCAGGGGATCCTTGGAGAAACGATTCTACAGCTGAGGTAAGGTTTAATTTAAAGTTTGATGGTTGAATTTGAGAGTTTTCATGGCTGGTTTTGAGTTCTGTGGGTTGAAATCTCAGAAATTGGAATTGGGATTTTGGTGAGTGTTAGGCTGGATTTTTGGTTGGATTTAGTTGTTTAAATCATTCTAATGATGTTGTTACTAATTGGTTTTGATTTGGGGGTTGTGGGATGGCTTAAGGTGAGGTTTAGAGATTGAAAATGGTGGATTTTTCTGGGTTCGAAGGGTCGGGCCGCGACATGGTTCTTGGTGAGCCGCGGCCCTTCGAGGTTGTTGCATGCTGAGGAAGGAGGGCAGGCTGCGGCATGGTCCAAGCAATGCTGTGGCCCTTACCTATTTTTGTGCCTTAGGTGGTTCTGTTTGGGGGCCATGTCGTGACATGGGTGGCCTATGCCTGGGCGCTTAAGGGATTTTGGGATTTTGAGATTTTAAGCTTGGGAATTTAACCTAGGGTGCTCGGGATTGAATCTTTTACCATATTTGGTGAAGTTCAATGATCCGGGGACTAGAACTTGGTTTGGAAACTCATTTAAGATTGTTAATGGTATCTTTCATCATGATTGTGACTAGGTGCTAAGCTAGGGATCGGGGATCGGATCGCGCTCAAGGAGTATCGCCCGTAGCTAATTCATCTAGAAGCTAAAGGTAAGAAAACTACACCCGGTTGAATATTTGAACGGGACTAAGGGCTCCCTGATATATATGATTGAAAGAATGGTATTATGTCATGTAAATTGTAACCAACGGCCTAAGCGTGCCATAGTTAACTTGTGCAATTGGCACGGCTCAGACACTGGTATCTGAGGACAACTTATTATGCACTGAGCCCTGTTTAAGCGGGCCGAAGTCAGTGGGTTAAACAAAGGGTGCGACCTAAGGTGTCAACCCTAGTATTTGTGTTAATTGATTATTATATTTGGCTATGAATGTGATTAATGAGATTGTTGAATAATCTGAGTATAGATGAGGTTACTTGTACCTTGAAGTGTACTTATATGCTGTGGATTGAATATCTGAGCATGCTTATTGGAATGTCTGTTTGATAATATTGTTTATGCTGTGTATGTTGTTTTCTTACTGGGCCTTGGCTCATGGGTGCAATGTGGTGCAGGTAAAGGCAAGGGCAAGATCGATCAACCTTGATTGGAGAGCTCTACAGGGTGAATGTACATGTCAGGCCGCTCAACCGCCATGGTTGAGGAGATTACAGGGACGAGAGGACCAGAACCTTGTATTTTGCCTTAGTATGGCTAATGTTTACTTTTAACAGCTGAATTTTGTAAACCGAATTTTAGACATTGCCAAGTTTTGGGGATCCCTACTGTAAACTGTTTATAACTTATAAAATGTATCTTTTGAGGCCAAAATGTCTTTTAGCCCTAGAACACTTTAGCTAATGACACGTTTTGATTAAAGGACTTGATTAGCAAGTCTCACACCTTTATAAATACACAGTGTAGCGGTCTTGGCTATCCAGGGTGTTACAGTTAGTTACCGTGATAATTGGCTAGAAGGTAAGTAAGCTAGATAGCCTAGGAGTTTCAATGAGCTAGTGTGGACCCACCAACCTTGTTCATTGTTTAAAATTAGTATAAATGCCCTAGGTAACTGATGGTTACCCTTGAGAGGGATTTCTGAATTAGATATTAGTGTTGAGACTTGTGTCTCCACTAAGAATTAAGCTAAAATGCTAGTGGATACTTAGGCAGCTCCCGAATTGGCTTCTAGGGTCAATTTCAATATTGGATATTAATATTATTTTGTTCTGCCGTGGTTTGAATATTCTTTTGCAGGATTCTAATACTTCAGTGTTTCTGCTTAAGGTTTGTTGTACCTCCAAAACGCTTAAGCTTTCTTGAAGTTGTTTGATTAGGGGGCTGGATTTATCAGGAACCCTAAGTATGGTAAGATATGTATTGTTAGGACAATGAAAGGGTAATTGATTCCTATTATTTGTTTCGCTTACCTAGTTTCTCATGTTTTATGTAAGGGCAAGGAAAATCTAAACCAGTGAGATGTGGGAGCCTACCTACGAGCGTGTACATGTGGCCTGACCTACAGGTGTCTACACTTTCCAAAAGAGAGTCTTTTGGTTAGTTTAATAAACTATGTTAGGTTATCACCATAATTTTTAATGCTTTTAAAGTTTGTTGTAAATATTTTTAGTGTGTACACACATTACATTAAAAGTATTATTTTATCTAGATTTTTGAGACATTTTAAATGTTATAAATGACTTTTATTCCACTAAATTAGTGTTAGAACTTTTGGGTCGTTACGAGCTGGTTCTATAGACAAACCCACATGTACATTCTACAAGATAGATCGACACTCACTATAAATACTGCTTTAAATTTGTTTATAATTAGGTTGTTCTTGTTACATACCTAAAATTCTATAAAATGTAGGTTGAGATGGTAGAATGACCCGAAATTATTAACCCTTAAGTTGTAGAACCACCTATAGTTTACACACTAAAACAAAGGATTAGCTTTTATGAGCGATTCCACAAGATGGGACCGCAATTGTTTGATGTAGCAGACCGAGATGAGTCAAATGTATGGCCTTGGACCTACGGTATGGACCACATTCTTCTCAAGAGTTATATTCTTGCCCAGTTTTGGGAAAGGCTAGTTAGCCTATATCTCTGTGGAAAGGCTTATGGATGGTATCATTTCTGACATCCAAACCCAGACGCCACCTCATGGGTAGACTTTCATATTTTAATTAAGTTTTCTTTTGGGCCACTCAATGGCTGATCCCCATGATTTCGGAAATATTAGGTGGCATTAGTAGCATATAATCGCCAAGAGATCCCATCAAGCAATAGTTCAAGAAGCGGTAGCTGAGAATGCGGCAGCAACAATAGCACAGGATGGAGAAGTTATATAGAAGAGGATTTTGAGAAGGATCCAGAAGAGGATCCTGATGAGGACCCCGAAGAGGATCCATAAGAAGATCTAGAGGAGGATCTGGAGAACCTTATAAGAGTTGACTCAGAAGAGGAGACCGAATCTGACATCAAGATCATAGCTTAAGCGCATAGATAGATTATGTGGCTATGTATATTTTGGGATAGTAACTATATATATGGCAGTGTATTTTATTTAGTGGTCGTAGAACTTATGTGTTAGAGCTAAGTTTTGTAAATTCGTTAGGATAACCAAGCTCAACTAACCGACACCTACAACTAATTTTTGTAAATCCATAGGATAACCAAGCCCAAATTTTGGAACCTTGTATAATGTTTTGTTTATATATAGTAAGGTTTCATGTCTACTTTGTGTATTGATTTTCTGTGTTATGAGGTTATGTTTGGTGTACTTAATTTTATATTAAGTAACTATTTGCAATGTTACTGATTCCTCGTTGCTATCTCATTAAAGGAAAGCCTACGTACAAAAGACCATGGCACCTGTAACAAGAGCACAACAAAATTTACCTACTTTAGTTGAACAAGTTCAAGAACTGAAAAGAGCTCTAGAGGAGGAAAGGACTTTGCAGGAACATAATAGAAAGTGACAGGTCGATGTTGAGGCCTATCAAGCTGAGATGTTCCGAACTTTATTGCAACGATTTCCAATAGCACCAGGGAATGTGCAAAATAGCCCAGTATTGCCCATTGTTGAGGTTCAAGAGCTTGAATCGCAGGCTGAATTCGAACCAGTTAATGTACCAGATGTGGTACCTATGGCAGTTCAACCAAAGTTTCCAAAGCCTATCTTAGAAAGGTTTGGAAAATAGAATCCACTAGTCTTTGAAAGGACTATAGACCCTATGGTGGCAGAGGAATGGATAATTGTAATGGAGCGAATCTTTGAGTTCATTGAAGTAACCGAATGAGAAAAGGATGTGTGCGTAGTTTATATGTTAAGGAAAGATGCTCGTATTTGGCGGGATGCCACCAAGAAAAATGATGATGCAAAAAATATGTAATGGCGGGAATTTTTACAACTGTTCAACACCAAGTATTTCAACAAAGCAGTGGTGGATTACAAGGTTGTGGAATTTTCTAACTTGGAGCAAGAATCTATGAGTGCTCAACAGTATGTCCAAAAATTCAATCAACTGTCCAGGTTTGAACAAGACTTGATCAACATTGAAGCCAATAATGTAAAGAGATTTTTAAAGGGACTATGAGCTGATATTGTGCAGTTCATTGATATTGGGAAAATAGGCCGAGAAACTTACGAAGAAGCGGTGGATCGAGAAATTCGCCAACAATGATGTGTCGCACAAGATAAGAAGGAACCCTAAAAATTTGAGGAGAAGAAACTAGTTCCGACCAGCCAAGGCCAGTCTCAGATCAACCGAAATGGACCTAGGGGAAAGTTTACTGCCCACTTCAATCAGAATTTCGGGCGAGAAAATGGACAAGGAGTTCCAAGAAATAATAATAATGGAGGCAACAAAAGAATGACATGACCTTTCAATCGGGGGTCAAACTTTAACAAACAACCTCGACATGAATTCAAAAATTGGCCTATCTTCACTAAGTGCAATCGATGTCACACATACGATTACAATTCCAGGACTTGTTTTTTATGTGGTGGCCTCGAACATTTTGTGAGAGATTTCTTGAAATCGGCTCTGAAGGGTGGAAATGGTCAACAAAAACAAATAGGGGTTGCACCTCGAGTCTTTACTGTCACCCAAGGTGAAAAAGGAGCCAGATCTTCCGAAATGGTGGCAGGTCAAATTCCTATTGCCCAAACTTCAACATATGCATTGATGGACACTGGTGCATCACATTCATTTATAGTTGCTTCTTTTGCGAAAAAGATAGTTAGAAGACTTGAGCCTGTGACTGATAAATGTGAAGTGTCCTTACCTTTATGATAGGATATGCTGGTACGATCATGAGTTATAGCCGTACTAGTTTGGGTAAAAGGACGTGAATTGAGAATTGATCTGTTGGTATTGTATTTTCATGAATAAGACGTCATATTCAGTATGGATTGGTTAACTAAGTTTGGATCCACTGTCAAATACAAGCGTAAGAAGGTGGTGTTCACCTCGGTAGGCGATCAACCATTTGAGTTTAAAGGCACATACCAAGAAAAGAAATGGACAATGATCTCGGAACTAAACGTGAGAAGGATGCTTGATGATGGATGCATTGGATACCTCATAAATATCATGGAAAATGAATTCGAGACCAAGCTGCAACCAACCGACGTACTAGTGGTATGCGAATTCCCAGAAGTGTTTCCTGAAGATCTTCCAGGGACACCACCGGATTGAGAAGTGGTATTTGAAATGGAACTAATTCAAGGAACGACAATAATCTCAAAAGCACCATACATGATGGCACCACTGGAGCTCAAGGAGTTATAGGCACAATTATAGGAGCTGTTGGACAAGAAATTCATTTAACCCACCCATTCTCCGTGGGGAGCTCTAGTCCTATTTGTGAAAAAGAAGGAAGACTCCATGAGAATATGCATAGACTAGCGGGAGCTAAAAAGGTGATGATCAATAATCAATATCCTTTACCCCGAATTGATGATTTATTCAATCAATTACAAGGAGAGTCGGTATTCTTAAAGATTGACCTACGATCGGGTTATCATAAGAAATAGGTGAACGAGTCAGACATTCCAAGGACAACATTTCAAACCCATTACAATCATTACGAGTTCCTTCTAATGTCTTTTGGACTTACTAATGCTCTTGCAACATTTATGGACTTAATGAACACGGTGTTCTTCGAATACTTGGATAAGTTTTTTATCGTATTCATAGATGACATCCGTATATATTCAAAGAATAAGGAGGAGCATGTGGCGCACTTAGAACTGGTTTTACAGCGTCTACAGGAGAAAAAGTTGTATGCCAAGTTCTCAAAATGTGAATTTTGGCTGGAGAAAGTAAGTTTTCTCAGACACATGGTGTTAGGAGTAGGAATTTCAATAGACCTGACCAAAATTGAAGTCGTGAATCAGTGAAGACCTCTGAAAAATGCACATGAAGTTCGAAGTTTTCTAGGGTTAGCAGATTATTATAGGCGATTTGTGGAGAATTTTTCCAAAATAGCCACGTCGATGACTGCTCTTACCTGCAAGAATGTTAAATTTGAATGGACTCATAAGTGTGAACAAAGATTTCAAGAGCTTAAAAGAGGTTGACAACTGCTCTAGTTTTGACTATCCCTAATGGCACCGAGGGATATGCCATTTACAGAGATGCACTGGGGCAAGGGTTGGGGGAAATATTAATGCAGAATAGCAAGGTCATAGCATATACGTCCCAACAATTGAATAATTATGAGAAGAATTACCC
Organism: Humulus lupulus; assembly: GCF_963169125.1. Classification (NCBI taxonomy): domain Eukaryota; kingdom Viridiplantae; phylum Streptophyta; class Magnoliopsida; order Rosales; family Cannabaceae; genus Humulus; species Humulus lupulus. The sequence goes on from NC_084793.1 coordinate 178,259,804, forward strand.
AATGCACAATCTAGAATTAGCAGCAGTGGTATTTCCATTGAAGATCTGGAGGCACTACTTGTACGGAATCCACTACGATATTTATATTGATCATAAGAGCCTTAAATATTTCTTCACTCAAAAGGAATTAAACATGAGGCAGGGTCAATGGCTGGAATTGTTCAATGATTATGAATGTGACATCCTATACCACCTAGGAAAAGCAAACAAGGTGGTTGATGCTTTGAGTCGATAGCCAATGCTTAACTTGTTATCAGTACAAGAAGTACCATAGGAGATAATATCCGGCATCTTTACTCTAGGTTTAGAGATAGTGATTGGCAAGTTAACAACCCTCTCGGTACAACCAACTATTATAGAGGCTATTCAGGGAGGACAACTAGTTGACCTGTGGTTACAAAAGCTAATTTATGAGGTGAAGAAAGATATGAGGCCGAGATTCCATATCTCGGATGATGGGGTGCTAGGTTTTAAAAATAGAATCTGCGTTCCTGATAATGATGAGAATAAGATGTAGATTGTCTACGAATGTCATAATGCCCCTTATGCTATGCATCTAGCTACTACTAAAATGTACCAGGATTTAAAGAAGTACTTATGGTGGTCGAGAATGAAGAAAAAAATGGTTGAGTACGTGGCTTACCGTTTAACTTGTCAGCAAACAAAATCAGAACATCAATGACCGCTTGGGTTACTACAACCCTTGGAGATTCCGGAATGGAAATGGGAGATGATTATTATGGATTTTATTTCAGGTCTACCAGCGTCTCCTAAGAAGGAGGAAACTATATGAGTTATTGTAGATAGATTAACTAAGTCCACTCATTTCCTACTTGTCAAGATAACTTAAGCTGCACATAAGTTAGCAAATATTTATATAGCAGAGGTGGTAAGATTACATGGAGTACCCATCTCTATTGTATCAGACCGAGACGAACGATTTATTTTAGCATTCTGGGGGACAATTCAAACCACACTTGTTATTATGCTGAAGTTTAGCACCACTTTCCATCCCCCAACTAATAGCCAAAGCAAACGAACCATTCGAAGCTTAGAAGATATGCTGAGAGCCTGCGTGCTCGATTTCTAAGGATCATGGAATGAAAAGCTGCTATCAACAGAGTTTTCGTATAGTAAAGCTATCACAATTCTATCAAGATGGCTCCATATGAAGATTTGTATGGCAGGACATGTCGATCCCCGATTCATTGGTATGAGGACGATCAAGCTACTTATAATATTCTATTGATTCGACAATGATTACAAACCTCGGTAGATCGACAACATGAATATGCTAATCAATGAAGGAGACCCTTGGTTTTTGAGGTTGGTGGCATATTGCTATTGAAGATAGCTCCAGTGAAGGGAGGTATGCGATTTGGAAATAAGGGGAAACTGAGTCCGAGATTCATTGAACTGTTTGAAATCATAGAAAGAATAGGGGAAGTGGCTTATAGGTTAGCTCTTCCACCTGCATTTTCTTAGGTCACAATGTATTTCACATGTCTATGTTAAGAAACTACATGAATGACCCCACACACGTGCTCATTTATGAGCGGATAGACGTTGATCCTCAATTGCACTACAAAGTAAATCCGGTGGAGATTTTGGACCGCAAAGATAAAGTGTTGAGGAATAATTCAATGTCGTTAGCAAAAGTTTGATGGATTAATCATGACATTGAAGAAGCCACTTTGGAGACAGAGGCCAAAATGAAAGAATTGTATCCCCATCTATTTTAAGTTTCGGGACGAAACTTCTATAAATTGTAGGTATTGTAACGCCCCACATTTCGGGCACCTACTAGCTACTAGGAACGAGATGGTGTGATATAGGCGGATATGGTTATAAATAATAATATATGCTTGAGAAGAAAATTTCATTATGCAAATGTTAGCCTAAGTGTGTAATGTGCGGTTTGGTGACCAACCAAGCATTTTGCTCCCAGATCGAAATGAAAACCCTAACCGGGTAAATTCTTGAATAATTGTTATTTGAGAAGAATAATTAGGGGAAAAATAATAATGGACATTTAATTATTGGATTAATTTATATTAAGTTCAAAAATTTTGATTTTTGTGAGAAAATATTTTTAAAATGTATTTTTGTGAAAAATGCATATTTTAGCCAAAAATGAGATTTTGGCTAATTAAATTATTTTGAGTAAAAAATATTGGAGTGTTACCACTTAAATTAAGTTTAATTACCCTGTGTTAAAATCTCAATTAATAAAAACAAAAAATTACCACAATACTAACTTTTTGAGAAAATTACCATTTGACTAAGATTAATTAGCTTAAGTTAGATTAATTAGGAAACTAATCAAAGGATAATTAGACTTAAGGGGGGCACCAGCTAGAGGGGTATAAGGCTCTTTTTGTAGTTTACCAACTATAAATATGTTAAAAGTTAAAATGTCTTCACTTTTCATAAATACTTTCTCTCTCAAAAAATTTATTTTCTCTAAATCCTCTCCCTTCTCTTTAGGTGGCTGAGCACTCTATAGCTCACCATCCGAAATTTTCTTCAAAATTCTCATCTAAATACTTCCTCTCTCATCCTCTTTCTTTTACACACCTAGTAATAGGTCACTTGAGTTCGTTTGGAGTTAAGAAAAAAGCTAGACTATCAAAGGTAAAAAGCTAAACTCTACTTTGTCAAAGTTTGAGTTTTGGTAAGTTTATGCTCTTAGATGAGTTTGTTTATTTGTGTAAACTAACTTGTGGTATTTTGGGGAGTAAATAAATCTAGATTAAAGTCAAATCAAAGGTCTTAAAGTGCTAGAGGTTACCTAAATCCCAACCAAGGTCATCAAGAGGTATATTTTCACCTCCAATGAGTTTTGTTTAAAAATTTTGTTAAATTTGTTTAATATGTTTAAATTATATTTTATAATTTTAATAATGATTATTCATTGGCTAATCATGAATGCATGGGTGTTTGGATATTTTTTAGGATTGGAATGAAGCATTCCATAGGCAAAACCATGATTTTGTAAGAAAAATGTTTAAGCCTTGACTTCCAAAGGGTCAAGTGAATTGTGTATTAATCCAATTCTAGATTTTATGGTTTGTATGTTTAAGTTTGAGATGTGTAGATGTTAATAGGGCTTACAAACATGCAAAATATTTTCAAATAACTAAGATATGAATTTTACAAAAATTGTGTGTATTCTTGAAAATAACTTTTTTAAAATCTGGGTAATTAGCTGAAATTGAGTTATGTTTTTCATGGGCCAATAATTGAGTGTTTGGTTGATTTTCGGAATGAACCTTATTTTGTATTGGTAAATCAACCTTTAAAAATTCAAAGAAAATAATTAATAGGCTGAGAGTTATGGGTATTCAAAGTTAGATAAAATTTCTGGGAAGCTCAAAATAACTTCTAGACAGCCAAGCTTGAAATTCCATTTTATAAGTAAAAATTGTTCAAATAACCTAATTTTTGGTATTCATAACGTTTACATATCCTAGTATATTACTATTAAATTTCAGTCCTAAATAACAAACCAAAAATATTGTATGAACTTCCATAGTTCATTAAAAAGAATGGTTTTTCCTATAGGCAGTTTTGTTGTAAGGTTTTTAAAAATAGTTATCACCAAGTAAAAAAAATTAATTTTAAATGATATTTTGCGAGAAGCTTCTTCGAATTTCCAAATTTAGTTCTGCAAAATTTGAAGAACTTTGGAGCTATAGTTTTTAAAATATAAATTTTTAAACTAGGTTACCTACAACTTTTACAAAGTTTTACTTAAGAAAAATAATGGAAACTATTCTAAGTATTTGACTAAAAGATTGTGTTTTAGTTATAGTTATTATTACTGTAGGTTTAATCTATTTAATAAATCTGAATATTAAGAAATTAATATTTTATTAAGATTTTATTTATTTGGTTTAATTGATTTTAAAAAGAGGTCCAATACTCAAATTTTTCCAAAACTTAAATTAAAATAATCTTTTTAATAAAATCAAATTCTATTCCAATTTCTCTTATTCAATCTAAAACTAATCAAACTTTATTATAATTATCTCTTAATTACTTAATCCTAATTAAATTATCAAATGTTATAAATAAATTGATTTTAGTTAAAAAAATATGTGATTTTATTGGTAAAAATCAAATAAATGGTAAAATTGGTTAAGCTTGAAAGTTTTCGAAATTAATCTTTTCCGGCAAGGTTCGGTAGTGAGAACAGAATGTGAAATGTTGCAAAAAATTGCCTTTCAAATACCTAGACTTGTTAAGAGTTTTTTTGCCGAAAATTTTAAATGTTGTTATGTCTTAAAATGTGTGTTGACGAAATACCCTTTGTAGGTATTTTGTTATGACTTTAATGCCTAACGTAGAATATTGATCTACTATAGTGTGTGCTAACAAAGAATAACTCTTTAAAGGAAGATTTTTCACGTGTAGCTAAGGACGTTCGGTAAGTCAGTTTAAGATTTACGTATCTACAACATGAGTTAACTGGTGTATAGCTTGCTAAAAATAGGGATTTTACGCTAGTTAGAGAGAGATGGCTCATTTAGAGGAAATGATTAGGTGGCACATATGCTCCATTTGTAATTCATAAACGTGGATGGTTTCCATGTTTTCATGTAGTGAAAACATTTTCCACCTACTTATTCATTGCACAGGCGGTTCCCACCCTTGACATTATTGGTTTGGTTAGTGTAACGCCCTATTACTCAAGGACCGTTTCACTGTGTGTTTTAAAAAGTGCTAAGCTCGCTAAACAAGTCATTTGGTCATAACCGTGTAACTAAATGTGATTAACAGTTTAGGGTTAAAATTTTGGTCAAAGATACAAATGGTTCACTAAAACGTTTACTGTATACATGGGATCTCAAAATACATTTAAAAGGTTAATTATAATAAAAGAGTTACAACCTGCCGACCTAAGAGGCAAAAAAGGGTTTGACCCTAGTTCCTCTTAAAACCCTCAGCCATGGTGGTCGAGCAGCTGCATATGTACACATTGTCACCTAAGCTCTCCAACTCAAGGATGGTCCAACTTTCTTTTCCCTTTACCTGTACCATACAGCACCCGTGAGCCAAGGCTCAGCAAGAAAACTTAAACATGCTCATAAGCAGTTAATAACATACTTCAAAATCATAATAAGCATGCCTAGCAGTAATAACCCTACTCATGCATACATACCATTAATATAAATGATTACAATGTCATATGGTGCCAATTGCCCTAGATAAATGATCAATGCATCATCCCGAGGCCCAATGCCCAAAATACATGATTATGGAATCATACTGGGCTCAGTGCCAAAACACATAATTAATAAATCATATTGGCTCAATGCCCTAGGATATGGAACTAATGAGTCAACTCGGGGCCCTTTGCCCTGTCCTTTGTATAACCAACCTTGGAGCTGGCCCAGCGTACCTGGCACTTTAGTTTTCTCCGGCCAATAGATCGGTCAAGCATATGATGCACTCCTGGTTAGACTAAACCATGTCGACTAGTGCTTAGCGCGCTATTGTCATCCTTGATTCATAAGTTAATGCTTTTCAACTAGCACTCAGTGTGCTAAAGTCATCCTTGACTAATAAGTCAATGCTTTACGACCAACACTCAGAGTGCTAAGGCCATCCTTGACTAATAACTCAATGCTTTACGACCAGTACTCAGCGTGCTAAATTCGTCCTTGACTAATGAGTCAATGCTTTACGACCAGCACTCAGTGTGCTAAGGTCGTCCTTGACAAATAAGTCAATGCTGGGGCCCAGCCCTAGGATATGAGAAATAAGTCACCTCGGGGCCCGCTGCCATATCCTCTGTATAACTAGCCTTGGAGCTGGCCCAGCGTACCTGGCACTGAGTTTTCCACGAACAATAGGTCAGTCAAGCGTATGATGCACTCCTGATTAAGCATAACCATAACGACCAGAGCGCAATGTACTATTGCTGCCCTTGACTAATAAGTCAATGCCTTACGACCTGCACTCAACGTGATAATGTCTTCCTTGACTAATAAGTCAATGCTTTTATCAATTGTATAATGCTAATAGACATTCATCATATATCAAATATCCAAATATAAAGCATTCAACATGCTTAATCAACAATCACAAGCATAATCATAATCATGCACATACTCAGTCGTGGATGCCCTATTCATGTTCCTGTTCAAAAATTCGGGAATCACAAGCATAATCATAATCATGCACATTTACAAAGACCCAAGCTCTGATCAATTCTATATTAAACATTCAGGCCAAGCCATAATCACTTGTATCACATTATTGGATGCAATTTTCTTACCTTTGGTCCAAATACAGGTTAACAATGAATGACCCTCGAGCACGATCCCAGTTCTGAGCCCCTAGCGATAACCTAGTCACAACCATAAACAGTGTTTCAATGAGTTCAAGTTCCAAAATCCAATCTCGGGACGAATCTTGCGCTCTCGGGACCTCCAATTCCACCAAGCAAGGTAGTGGAATCGTTCCCCGAGCCCTCGGGCCAAAACCCCAAAAAGTACCAAAAAACCAAGTCCTGAAAACTGTATAGCACTACAATGCTACCTACTGGGCGCTACAGCGCAATAATCAGAACTTTAACCCCCAAAAAGATAGCCTAGCGTTGTAACCCTACAGACGTAGCGCTACAACACTAATATTAGAATTTTGAATTTCTGGGTTTTTATCTTCGTGTTCTCCGAGCCTCAAAGCTCCAAATCTGAGCCCAACGGGTCCTCAGTCCCTCAAATCAGCATTTTAATCATCCAAACAATTCACCCAATAGCTTAGCAACATTAAACAACAAAAAATACCCAAAATCCCCATAGGACCTCATAATCCAAGTCTTGAGTTTGTAAAACTCAAGAATAGAGTAAGAACTCAAAAATTCAAAGCTTAAATTACCTCTCATTATCCTCCAGCTAATAAGCTTCTAATCTTCCCTAGAATCGCTATGACTCTAACCTGGCTTGAATCCAAGTCCTAAATCTCGAGTTTCCTTTGAAAATGCTATCGAACGCCAAAAAGAGAACGAGGGAGAGAGAGAATTGAACATTCTCTTCCTATTTATTCTATCAGGTTATTTCAAGCTTAAGTAACCTCAAGCAAATCCAAATGCTCGGGGTACCCAAAACGTCATCGGGGGCCAAATAGTCAAAATCCCCATAATTCCCTCCTTATCTCACTAACTCCAAATATATCGTCAAATATTTATTCCCATTACCCAATAACCCGGTAATGTGCTAAATACCCAAAATACCCCTTGGCTCACACCGAGTCAAGTATGGGTCCAGTTGTAACTTTCCCACCAACTTGCTCCCTAGGATTGTCTCATGTCGAGTACCCAAATATGTCCACATAATAATGTGGTCCCACACATATATCACATATATGCCAAATATACCCATAACTAGCCATATTATGAAAATTTCCCTTTTAGTTAGAATTGGGCCCACATGCATATTTAATACACCTAAACATCCATATCAAGTCATATTATAATATAACTCGCATAATCGTATAATGATACCCATATATATCACATAATCACATAATTTCCTTAATTTTTCATCTTGTCTCCCTAATTAAGGCCATAAGCTTTATTAGGTAATTTGGGACGTTACAACTATCCCCTCCTTACAGGAATTTCATCCTCAAAATTTTACCTAAATAGCCCGGGATATAGATCCCAAATATCTAATTCTAGTTCCCAAGTCGCTCCCTCGACCTTACTATTTCTGTACAATACCTTAACCAAAGGTATAGTTTTGTTCCTCAGAACCCTGGTTTTTCTGTTAAAATTTGAACTTGCTATTCCTCATAGGATAACTCTGCCTCCAGTTCTAGATCCTCGTAACTCAACACATGAGTCTCATCTAATACATGTTTCCTCAACATGGAAATATGAAATACATTGTATATCTTCGATAGTGCTAAAGATAAGGCCAATCTATAGGCCACCCGATCGATCCTATCCAAGATTTCAAACAGTCCTACAAATCTAGGGCTCAACTTTCCCTTTTTCCCAAATCTCCTCACCCTTTTCCATGGTAAGACTCTAAGGAAGACATAGTCTTCCACTAGGAACTCCATGTTCCTTCATTTCAAATTAACATAGCTTTCTTGTCTATTCTGAGAAGCGAGCATCTGAGCTCCAATCTTTTCAATAGGCTCAATGGTCTTCTAAACTACCTCAGGACCCAAATATTTCCTCTCACCTATCTCATCCTAGTGAATGGGAAATCTACATTGTCCTACCATACAGCATCTCATAAGGTGCCACTTCAATAATCCACTAGTAGTTATCATTATAGGAAGACTCTATTAGAGGCAAATATTCATTCCAGGACCCTTCAAAGTCCAATACACATGCTCGCAGCATTTTCTCTAATATCTAAATATCCCTATCTAATTTACCATCAGTTTGAGGATAATAAGTTGTACTGAACTTCAGCTAGATACTCATCGCCTTTGGTAACCTTCCCCAAAACTTGGAAGTAATAATGGGGTCCCTATCCGATAGGATAAACCTCGAATTCCATGAAGGCGTACTATCTCTCTCCATAGAGATCTGCATAGTGGTCAACTATATTATTCATCCTCACTGATAATAGTGAGCTGACTTCATACATCGGTCCATACTAACCCGAATTAAATCACACTGGCCCACAATCCTGGGCAACCCCATCACGAAATCCTTCGTGATGTCCTCCCACTTCCACTTTGGGATACACAAAGGTTGTAAAGGCCTTACCGGTTTCTGATACTCTGCCTTAACCTGCTAATAAGTCAGGCACTTTTCCATGTACTCAGTTACGTCCCTCTCCATCCCAGGACACCAATATAAAGCTTTCAGATCCTGGTACATCTTCATGGTGCTTGGATGTAGAGAATAAGGGGTAGTATAATATTCATCCAGAATCTTCCACCTAATCCCAGTGTCCATCGGATCCCAAGTCTAATCCTTATACCTCAATAAACTCATAGCTGACACTGCATAATCCTTAGCTATTCCAGCTAAGACATTTCCCCCCAATCCTTCCCATCTGTGGGTCACTCAATTGCTTTCTTTTAATCCTCTCTAAAAGAGTAAACTCAAGCGTAATGTTGGCCAACTGGCCCACCAGTAACTTTATTCTAGCTCTAGTCTTATCTTTCAACTAACATAATGCATATGCAATCACCTTTTCTATCAATGACGTAACAATCCTTGAGAACTCTTCCACAAAACACATGTAATACCCTGCCCATCCAAGGAAACTCCTAACCTCTAAGGCGTTCCTTGGCCTTGGCCAATCCCTATCTGAGAGTATACCAAAATATTGTCGATAAAGACGATCACAAACCAATTCAATAATCCTTGAACACCCTATTCATCTAATCCATCAAAACAACTGGGCATTAGTCAAACCCCAAAGACATGGCTCAGCACTCCTAGTGCCCATATCTGATATAAAAGGCAATCTTCTGCTAATCCTTCTCCCTGATCTTCAGCTGGTAATAACCAGATCGAAGATCCACGTTGGAGAATACCATCTTACTCAATAACTGAACCTTTAGTTCCTACAACTCTGCTGAAGTCATTCAATACAGTGCCCTAGACCTGATCCTGTCCCCGGCACCAACATAATCACCACTCTATCTCTTGGTGTAGAGGTAACCCTGAAAAACCCCTGGAAACACATCCAGAAACTCACAAACTAATCCATTCTGTCCTGGTCCCACTAGAACGACCTGAGTGGTATCCACCACACTAGCTAAGAGTCTTATGCATCCTCCTGTAATAGGTCTCTAGCTCTAACTATAGATGTCACAAGTATATGGGGTCCATGCACAGTGCCATCAAATACAAGGGTTTCACTCCCTCAAGCCCAAGGGTTACTATCTTTTCCTTGCAATCTAACATTTCCCCATACTTGGCTAACCAATCAATATCTAGGATCATATCGAAGTCAGTCATAACCAACTCTATCACATCAACTGATGAGTTCTTTCCCACATAAGAAACATGCCTTTGCTCGGCATTCCCTCAAATGTCGCCTCTTGAACTGAGTGCATTCTAGGTAGAGTTTCCAATACTCATCCTCGCCCTGATGACCTATCTGAACATTTTGGAACCCCTTATCTAGTCGAGGGGTACTGAAAATGTTGTCAACTTTTCTTTTCTTTTCTTATCACTAGGGCCTCTGCCCTTGCCTGATCCAATAAATGGAGGTATCACTGCCTGAGCTCCGTGCTCTCCGACACTCCCCCTCCAAATCTCATTTCCTGTGCCCTCAACAATAAGGGCCCTCCCTACCACCTGAGCGTAGGTAGATATCTCATGTACTGGGGTGATTCCAACGCCCTGAGCTATTCTTGGATTTAATCCATGGATAAATCGCTCCTTCCGAGCTACATCCATGGGTACCATATCAAAAGAAAACTTGGCCAACCCATCGAATTTGTTAACATACTCTATTACTATTGTGTTTCCCTAAACCAGGTTCAGAAATTCATTTTTCTTAGCAGTCTTAACTGCATCACAATAATATCTTTCATTAAAAAACTACCTAAATTCTTCCCAATTCATCGCAGCTATATCTCGTGTCTAGGATACCACTTCCCACCACGTCTGGGCATCTTCTTGTAGCACATATGTGGCACAGATCACCCTATCGTGACCTACCATACTGTCGAGGATGGAACTAATCATGCGCATCCGTTGTTCAGCTCTGAATGGATCTAGGCCTCCCTCAAATACTAGAGGGTAATATTCCTGAAATCTCCTACACAGAAATTCCCATCTGTTCTTAACCCTTGGCTGAGCCAAAACTAGTGACACTCCTGGCATAGCAAAGGAAAAGGTGTTCCCTGATAGAACCTGCTGTTTTAAATATCTAATATCTTCCTCTTGCCTCTGTAATCTTAATTGCATACCTGTAAACACCCGTTGCCAATTCTGAGGGGTAGCCAGAGGACTCAGGCCCTGGCTGTAATTCCCAGTCTTAGTATAAGCACCACTAGGTCCCATTAACTACCTTGGCTTCATAACCTCTGATTTGATCTGCAGTCAATAACTTGACCCGTTAAGCATGATGAGCACATTTACAAGCCTTCCCATGGAAAACCAAATCGCACCACATTCACATAGCACTGTGGTCCTAAAATACATGCCCACAACATTCATGCATCAATCAATAACCCTGCTCTTGCCAACAAAATATCATGCTCTTTACTCTAGCATGCAGATAACATATTCATATATTCATTGAGTAGTGTTATCCAGATTTCCGGATAGCGTTTAGATTGATGACCTCGGGGAAGCAGAATTATCGATGTCTTTCACGGAGGGTGACCAGAGCTCGCGGATGGACAGAAAGGCTTCGCCTCTCCTGTCTAGTATCCGGATTACTCTTCCAAACAAGCACAACACGGAAGCTCGTCAACTCTCCCGGACTCCCGAAGGATACCCCTCGGGGAGGCCCTTTCCAGGAGAGGCTCTTCGAGTGGTCTCCGCGGAAACAGTTCCGTGCCCCGCACAGAACAAAACCGAACGGTCGAGTCCGGGAGAAGGCATATTTGGAATGATATCCGTCTGACACAGGATCCCGCCTGACACGCCCATCAGGTCAAAGCCGCACACATCCCAGCACGCCTAAGGGTACCTTTTCGCCTACTGTTCCGCTGACAACTTGGAAAAGACGGCTGACTTTGTGTGTTCCCCATACTTTCACGTAAATATACCCACATAGAGTCTGGTAGCCATGCTACTACAGTAATTGTATCCCCTATTTATGGCTGGTGTAATTAAGACTCATGTACGTAGAGAAAAACCCTAATCCGAAACCCTAGCTATAAAGACTCCTTCCTTTTACAAGAAAGGGAGGAGAGATCAGATAGCAAAAGACTCTACAAAAATCTCTCTAGCTTCATCTTCTTCAAGAGAACCCGAGAGAAACATTGTGAGTGTGTGAAGTTCTTATGCACCAGCCATCTTACTGTAATCTTTTCCAAGTATAATAACATCGACTCGTGGACTAGGGCTTGTTAACGCCTGAACCACGTAAAAACACTGTTTGTTTAGTTACATTCCAGTATTTCTACAGTTCTTATCTTTTTATTATTCTGTTAGTTATTCGTTTCCGAAAAACTCGGTAAACAAGTAGGTAATCACATAATCATATCTGTAACAACCCAAAATTGCTAATAGGGCTTAGGGCCTTGATTAGTGTGTCAGAAGGGCCTAATTGGTTTATATGTATGTGTTAATTGGTTAAATGCATGATTATGTGGCATGCATGATTAATATGATTATATGAGTATGTTATAAGCATGTTTATGAGTACTAAATATGCCTGTGGGCCCTTTATAGCTTATAAGGGCATATTTGTAATTTTGGCCCGTTGAGGGCATAAATGTGATTATATGTGATAAATTGTTGAGACCACATTATTATGTGGATATATTTGCAGTATATGGCTCGAGACAGTACTAGTGAGTGGATTAGCAAAATAGTCACAGCGGGGTTTAATACCCGGCTCGGGGGAGCCTGGGGGTATTTTTGGGAATTTCGAGAATATTTTGGGATATATTAAGTAATGAATAAGTATTTGGTAATTATTTGGACACGGCGGGATTAATTGGTAAATGCTAGGAACACTTGAGGAATTAGCGAGAATTGGGAAGAATGACCATTTTACCCTTAGGAACCATTAAAAGATTGAATAGTTTAAGGGGAAAATGGTCTTTTTGGGATAAGGATGTACTTAGACTAGACTTGGGGATATATCAAAATAAACTAGAAGTCCCAAAATTCTAAAAAAACATTTTCTTCATCCCCCTAGAACTAAGAAGGAAAGTTGAAGGAGAATTCAAGGATTAAGATGGATTTGGCTGGTTCAAGCTGAGGAGAACTAAGTTATAGACAATCAAAGGTTTCTGAGGAGTTTAGATCATCAATTCAGGAAGATTCCAACCTTAATTTACTTAATTGAGCTGAGTTATTTTGAAGCTTAGAACTTGTGTAAAATTATGGGTTTTGATTGAATTTGGGTGTGTAATAAGAGTAAGGATTGATTATGGGCTCGATATGATATTTAGAATAAAAGGATGGGGTTTCTAGGCTTGAATCTAGGATTGATTGCTAAATTAGGATGAGAATTTGGGGTTGGACTCGTGGGAAAATGCTGAGCAAACCCAGAAATCTAGGTTCGTAGGGGGGCGCCGCGGCCCGCATGCCCAGATGGCCCTGGGTGGCTCTCTGACTTGAAGGCGCGTCGCGACCCTAGGGGGCCAAGTCACAGCCCACCTTCTCCTGAAGCTTGAGGATTGAGCCTCTGACTTGGGGGAGCATCGTGACCCTTAGGGTCAGGTCGCGGCCCGCCTAGGGGTTTTTGCCTATTTCTAGAATTAGTGAGGCTCGGGGGTTCGAACCTAGGAGTTCGGGACAATTTTTACTACCCAGTTTAGTAGAAATCGAGGTCCCAGAGGCTAGTTTTTGTCTTCTAAGTATTTATTTGGATTAGAAGTTGATGATTACCCATTGGCCACTGTGACTAGGTTTATCGCCAAGGCTCAAGACTGAGGATCGTGCTGGGGACCGTTCTGTATCTTTCGCTCATAATTCAAGGTAAGAAAACTGCACCCTTGTGTGGCTGTGTTGGGACTGAGATTCCTTGTATCTGAGTATATGTGTTGTATAACTGTGATATTGTTATGCGAAATATGAAATGATCTGCCTAAGAGAGTGTCGAGACTGATACATGCACACAGGACGCGGCTTGGCCACTGTGAGCTGGGGTAAGCTAGATAAACACTGGACTCGGCCTAAGGCAAGCCGGAGTCAGTTGAGTAAATAGAGGGCTTGGCCTAAGGGCGCCGACCCTGAGCATTTGCATATTGATTGAGATCTATTGCTAAACTTACATGTTTACGGTTAATAGTTTGATGCTTATGACTTGTTTAATTTTTGGATAACTGTCTTTTGATTGATTGGTTGCAATAACTGATTATGTACTTGTTGTTATGGTTTTCTTATTGGGCCTTGGCTCATGGGTGCTATGTGGTTCAGGTAAAGGCAAGGGTAAGCTGGATCAACCATGACTTGGAGAGCTCTAGGAGTGAAGTGTACATCGTCAGCTTCTCATCTGCCACGGCTGAGGGAAAGTATAGGGACAGAGCCTAAAATTTGTGTTTAGCCAATAGAGTGGCTACTGGTTGTGTATAACTTTTGAGAATTGTAAATTTGTCTCTTAAACCCTGTTTTTGGGATCCCATGTACCAAACGTCTATTTAATGAAAATTAACCGTTTATGTTCAAAATCTTTTAAACCTAACCTGGTAATTGACCTTAGGATCACATTACTATTCAAATGACTTGATTAGCAAGTTTTGCACTATTTTAAAACACATAATGCAATGGTCTTGGTTATCCAAGGCGTTACAACTTGGTATCAAAGTGGTCTAGGTTTAAGGGTTCCTGAAGACTGGCAGGACATGTACACTCGCCGCTAAAGACAAGCTCGACTAAGGGTTTGGTAATTGTATATATGCGATTACCTGCTTAACTGCTCGAATGAAATATAAATGCTTTAATCTGTATGACTAATAGGGAGCATGAGATACTGATAGGGCCTGGTCCTTGACTGTTGTGTGATGATAATGAGGTGTGCTTATTAGCATTGTTGTTGCATGTGAATGAATATTTGAATGATTATCTACATCTTGATTGCTTGTGACTGGTTGAGTTTAAATGGTGGACTATGGAAAGATTGTTAACATGTCATCATTTCCTGACTGCTGAGTCATTGATTGCAGATAAACTTGGATAGCTATGCATCCAAGGCGATCTATATGACTAGCTGGCACAGGGTCTGAGGCTAGAGATAATGATCAAGGCCAGAACCCTCTGCCAGTCCCTGAGGACCGGCAGCAGATACTTACATATATACAAGCTCGGTTAAAGAGTCAAGAAGAGCATATCTGCCTCTTGAGACAGCAGGCTCCGTCAGGGAGTGTTGCACCTATTGTGCCACCTGTTGTGGCACTAGTTGTACAGACACCTGAGGTTGGGAACAGGTGGGAGCCACTGTATGAGCGGTTCAGGAGACAGCATCCTCCAACCTTTGAGGGAGGACCAGATCCACTAAAGGTCGAACAGTGGATGAGTATGATCACTTCTATCCTGGATTTTATGAGGGTGGAAGGTAATGACAGGGTGGCATGTGCCACCTATATGCTTAGAGATGATGCCCGTATTTGGTGGGAGGTGGCATCACAGACCAGGGATATTTCTACCCTGAGTTGGGATAGGTTTAGAGATCTGTTCAGCCAGAAATACTATAATGTTATCGTCAGGGCAGCGAAGGTGAATGAGTTTATGGGGTTGATGCAGGGCAACATGACAGTCACTGAGTATGCCCTAAAGTTTGACAGGCTTGCGACATTTGTACCAGATTTAGTGCCTACAGATGCAGCCAGACATGACAGATTTATTCGGGGGCTTAATGCTATGATAGCCCAAGATGTGAGAATTACAACAGTACCTGGGGGAACAACTTATGCCCAGGCTTTTGAGAAGGCTCTTACCGCTGAAGAGGCAAAGAATAAGATTTGGAGGGAGAATGCTGCGAGACGGGAGGTACGCAAGGCGGTGCCTCCATACATAGGGTCTGGTAGGGGTGAAGGCCCCAATGATCTGAAGAGGAAGACCCCTAATACTTGGACCGATGTTGTTCCTGATAGTTGGGGTCAGGGTGTTCAAGGTGGCCGCCAGGAACCCTTAACCTTGGCATGCTCTCATACCAAGTTGTAACGCCCTACAACTCAGGGACTGTTACAATGTGTGTTTCAAATAGTGTTAAACTCGCTAAACGAGTCATTTGTTCATAACCAAATAGGGTTAAAAAATTTGGTCAAAGATACAAACGTTTCACTAAAACGTTTACTATATACATGGGATCCCAAAATACATTTAAAATGTTAATTACAATAAAAGAGTTACAACTTGCCGACCTAAAAGGCAAAATAGGGTTTGACCCTAGTTCCTCTTTAAACCCTCAGTTGTGGTGGTCGAGTAACCTCATATGTACACATCGTCACCTAAGCTCTCCAACTCAAGGATTGTCCAGCTTTCTTTTCACTTACCAGCACCATATAGCACCCATGAGCCAAGGCTTAGCAAGAAAACTTAAACATGCTCATAAGTAGTTAAAAACATACTTCCAAATCATAATATGCATGCCTAGCAGTAATAAACCTACTCATGCATTCATACCATTCATATAAATGACTACAGTGTGATATGGGGCCAATTACCCTAGATAAATGATAAATGCATCATCCTAGGGCCCAATGCCCAAAATACATGATTATGGAATCATACTGGGCTTAGTGCCCAAACACATGATTAATAAATCATATTGGCTATACGCCCTTGGATATAGGACTAATGAGTCACCCCGGGGCCCTTTGCCCTGTCCTCTGTATAACCAGCCTTGGAGCTGGCCCAGCAAACCTGGCACTTTAGCTTTCTCCGAACAATAGATCGGTCAAGCGTATTGACTCATAATTCAAGCATATCGACCAGCGCTCAATGTGCTATTGTCTTCATTGACTCATAATTCAATGCTTTTCGACTACCACTCAGCGTGCTAAAGTCATCCTTGACTAATAAGTCAATGCTTTACAACTAGCACTCAGTGTACTAAGGTCTTCCTTGACTAATAAGTCAATGTTGGGGCCCAGCCCTAGGATATGAGACTAATAAGTCACCCCGGGGCCCGCTGCCATATCCTTTGTATAACCAGCCTTGGAGCTAGCCCAGCGTACCTAGCGCTGAGTTGTCCACAACCAATAGGTCAGTCAAGCGTATGATGCACTCCTGGTTAAGCATAACCATAATGACCAGCGTGCAACGCGCTATTGCCAACCTTGACTAATAAGTCAAAGCTTTACGATGAGCGCTATTGCCATCCTTGACTAATAAGCCAATGCCTTACGACCTGCACTCAACGTGCTAATGTCATCCTTGACTAATAAGTCAATGCTTTTCTGAATTGTATAATGTTAATAGACATTCATCATATATCAAATATCCAAATATAAAGCATTCAGCATGCTTAATCAGCAATCATAAGCATAATCATAATCATGCACATACTCAGTCGTTCATGCCCTATTCATGTTCCTGTTCAACAATTCGGGAATCACAAGCATAATCATAATCATGCACATTTAAAGAGACCAAATCTTTGATCAATTCTATATTCAAGATTCAGGCAAAGCCATAATCACATGTATCACATATTAGGTGTAGTTTTCTTACCTTTGGTCCAAGTACAAGTTACCAATGAACGACCCTCAAGCACGAACCTGGTTCCGAGCCCCTAGCGATAACCTAGTCACAACCATAAACAGTGTTTCAATGAGTTCAAGTTCCAAAACCCAATCTCACGCTCTCAGGACCTCCAATCCCACCAAGTAGGGTGGTGGAATTGTACCCCGGGCCCTCGGGCCAAAAAACAAAGTCCTAAAAACTGTATAGCACTACAATGCTACCTACTAGGCGCTACAGCACTATAGGCAGAACCTTAACCCCCAAAAAGATATCCTAGTGTTGTAGCTCTACAGACGTAGCTCTACAGCGCTGATATTAGAATTTTGAATTTCTGGGTTTTTATCTTCGTGTTCTTCGAGCCTCAAAGCTCCAAATCCGACGGGTCCCCAATCTCTCAAATCATCATTTTAATTATCCAAACATTTCACCCAATAGCTTGGCAACATTAAAACAACAGCAAATACCCAAAATCGCCATAGGAACTCATAATCCAAGTCTTGAGTTTATAAAACTCAAGAACAGAGTAAGAACTTAGAAATTCAAAGTTTAAATTACCTCTGATTATCCTCTAGCTAACAAGCTTCTAATCTTCCATAGAATCGTTATGACTCTAACCTGACTTGAATCCGAGTCCTAAAACTCGAGTTTCCTTCGAAAATGTTATCAAACGCCAAAAAAAGAATGGGAGAGAGAAAACAAGACGTTCTCTTCCTATTTATTCTGTCAGATTACTTCAAGCTTAAGTAACCTCAAGCAAATCCAAATGCTCGGGGTACCCAAAACGTCCCCGGGGGCCAAATAGTCAAAATCCCCAAAATTCCCTCCTGATCTCACTAACTCCAAATATATCATCAAATATTTATTCCCATTACCCAATAACCCGGTAATGTGCTAAATACCCAATATACCCCTTGTCTCACACATAGTCAAGTATGGGCCCCGTTGTGACCTTCCCACTAGCTTGCTCTCTAGGATCGTCTCGTGTTGAGTAACCCAAATATATCCACATAATAATGTGGTCCCACACATATATCACATTTATTCCAAATATACCCATAACAGGCCAAATTACGAAAATTGTCCTTTCAGTCATGCATATTTAATACACCTAAATGCATATCAAGTCATTTATAATATAACTCACGTAATCATATAATGATACACATATATATATATATATATCACATAATCACATAATTTCCTTAATTTGCCATCCTAGCCCCCTAATCAAGGCCCTAAGCCTTATTAGGTAATTTGGGACGTTACAGTTAGCTACCGTGACAATTGGCCAGGAGGTAAGTAAGCCATCTATCCTAGGAGTTTCAATGAGCTAGTGTGGATCCACCAACCCCATTCATTGTTTGAAATTAGAAAAAATGCCCTCGGTAATCGATTGTTACCCTTGAGGGGGATTTTTGAATTAGATATCAGTGTTGAGACTTGTGTCTCCATTGTGAATTGAGCTAAAATGCTAGGGGATACTTAGGCAACTTCCAAATTGGCATCTAGGGTCAATTTCAATATTGGATATTATTACTGTTTTGTTCTGCTTTGGTTTGAATATTCTTATCTAGGATTCTTATACTTCGTTGTTTCTGCTTAAGGTTTGTTATACCGCCAGGACACTTAGGCGTTCTTGAAATTGTTTGATTAGTGCCCGGATTTATCCGGAACCCTAAGTCTGGTAAGTTATTTATTGTTAGGAAAATTATGGGGTCATTGATTCCTATTATTTGTTTCTATATGTTGTTAAATTGACTTACTAAGCATTTTTGCTTACCTAGTTTCTCATGTTGTACGTAAGGGCAAGGAAAAGCTGAACTAGTGAGATGTTGGAGCCTACTTGTGAGCGTGTACATGTGGTCTGACCTATGTTTTTAAACTATGTTGGGTCATCACCATAAGTTTTAATGCTTTTAAAGTTTTTTGTAAATATTTAATGTGTGCACACATTACATTAAATGTTATTTTTTATCCGAATTTTTGACACATTTTAAATGTTATAAATGAATTTTAGTCCACTAAATTAGTGTTAGAATTTTCAGGTCATTGCAATAGCTACATGATCCTTTTAGCCAATACTATAATTCATACAGTATACTCGAATTAATTATGTCAATTAAGTTATTAATAAACCATGGGTGCATTTTAGTCTTTACCATTTATTAAGTAAGGGTATTATCGCCCTTACTTAGTTTAGCCCTCTAAGCGACATTTATAACTTTTAACAAAACTTTTCTTAACAAGTGTAGTTATTTGAAAGTTGGATTTTTACAATATTTTCCACTCCGTTCTCACTATCGAACATAGTCGGAAAAACTTAGTTTCGAAAGCTTTCAAGTTTAACCGATTTTACCCTTCCTTTGATTTTTACTTAACAAATCAAATATTTTCTAATAAAATCACTCTAATTATAAACTTTGGTAATTTAGTTGAATTCAAAAAATTAATAAATAATTATACTAAATTTTGATTAGTTTTAGGTAAATTAGGAGAAATTGAAACAAAAGTTGAATTTTAATTAAAAATATTATTTTAAATTTAAGCACTGGAAAATTTTGAATTTTTGGATTCCTTTTTTTTTAATTTTCTTAAACTGAATAAATAAAACGTTAATAAAATATTAACTTTCTAATATTCAGATCAATCTTAATTTATTTAGTGGGTTAAACCCACACTAATAATTACTATAACTAAAACACATTCCTTTGATGAAATACTAAGAATAATTGTCATTATTTTTCTCAAGTAAAAATATTGCAAAACTAAGTTGTAGGTAACCTAGCTTAACAATTTATGTTTTAACAACTATAGCTCCAATGATCTTCAAATGTTTTAGAATTAGAAGTTTCTTGCAAAATTTCATTTAAAATTATATATTTTTACTTGGTGAAACTATTTTCAAAAACCTATAACAAAAACTCAATAGAGAAAAACCAATCTTTTTAGTGAACTTTGGAAGTTCATAACAATCTATTAGTTTCTTATTTAGGTCCAAAATTTATTAAGCTTATACTAGGATATGTAAATGTTATGTCTACCAAAAATTAGTAATTTTAACCATTTTTATTTAATAAATTGTATTTTCAAACTTGGCTGTTCAGAAGCTATTTTGAGCTTCTAGAAATTTTTATCTAACTTTGAAAATTCATAACTCTTCATATTTTAATTGTTTTTTTTTTTTACCAATTTACTTTAAAATAAAAAAATAAGATTCATTCAAAAAATCAGCAAAAAAATCAATTATTTTCTCATGAAAAACATAACTCAAAGTCGGCTATTTACCCAATTTTTGAAAAGTAATTTTCCATATTACACATAAATTTTGTAAAATTCATTTCTTGGTCTTCTTAAAACCTTATTGTACATTTCTAGACCCTATTAATATCTACAATTCTCCAACTTAAACATACAAATAAGAAAATCTAGAATTAGATTAATACACAATTTGCTTGACCCTTTGGAAGTCAAGGCTTAAACATTTTCTTACAAAATCATGGTTTTGCCTATGGAATGTTGGATTCCAACCCTAACAAATATCCAAAAACTCTTGCATGCATGATCAGCCAATGAATAAATATTATTACAGTCCCAATATATAATTTAAACATATCAAATAAATTAAACACAACAAATTTAACAAAAGGTTTGAATAAACACTCATGTGAGGTGACCATATACCTCTTGATGACCTTAGTTGTGATCTAGGTGACTTCTAGCTCTTCAAATATTTGCTTAGCCTTTTCTCTATATTTATACACAAACATGCAAACTTATCTAAGAGCATAAACTTAAACTTTGATTAAGTAGAATTAAGACTTTTACCTTTGATAGTCTAGCTTTTCCTAGCTTTTTCTCTGACTTCAAACTAACACTCAAGTGACCTAAGGCTATGTGTATAGAAGAAAGAGATGAGATATGAGTGCTTAGGTGGGAAATTGATGAAAGAAAATCAGAGAAGAGCACATGGGGTATTTATCCATTCTAGAGAGAAGGAATAGGATTTTAAGAGAAAATGAATTCTTAAGAGATAAACTCATGTGAAAAAATGAAGACTTGGTTGAATTTTTACTATTTATACCAACAATAAAAACATTTAAATTGACCTTAACACCCTCCCCAAGATGCTGCCCCTTTTAACCCCATATACCTTTTGATTAATTTCATAATTAGTCTTAGTCTAATGGTAATTTTTCCAAAAAGTTACTATTGGGGTAACTTTTTTTCTTACTTAACCTAATTGATATTTTATCCTAGGGTAATATAATTAAATAGACCTTGCTATTTAATTTATGTTGTTACACTGCAATATTTGTTACCCAAAATAATTTAATTAACCAAAATCTAACTTTTGGCTAAAATGGGCATTTATCACAAAAATGCATTTCTAGAGATTTTTTTCATACAAAGTCAAAAAAATTTACTTTAATATAAATTTCAATTAAATTTTATGCCCATATTATATTTTCCATAATTATTAAATATAATTTTATCCGAGATTAACCCAGTTGGGGTTTTCGTGTCGGTCCGAGACTGAAATTTCTAATTTGGCTACAATCACACATCACACTTAATGGCTATCATCAACAACATGATTTTGGCTTCTCGAGCCTATATTAT
Source organism: Humulus lupulus (assembly GCF_963169125.1). Taxonomy (NCBI): domain Eukaryota; kingdom Viridiplantae; phylum Streptophyta; class Magnoliopsida; order Rosales; family Cannabaceae; genus Humulus; species Humulus lupulus. The sequence goes on from NC_084793.1 coordinate 178,281,723, forward strand.
TAATCAAAATAATATTCATGTAAGTTTTCACTGGCTCGAACTGGTTACTAGTAGATGCTCGAAATGTGGGGTGTTACAATACCTACAATTTATAAAAG